>NC_142115.1:33339166-33500833 GCF_056152115.1 Neolamprologus brichardi
ATATATATATATATATATATATATATATATATATAAAACTTATATATAGTGTATCTTACTTTTTTTCATTGATTGTACTTATTTGTATTTTTGTATTTCCTTCTGATATCTGTACTTGAGCTGAGGTGACACAAAAATTCCCCGTTGTGGGATCAATAAAGTCTTATCTTATCTTATCTTATATATATATATAGAAAAACCTCAATCCCACCTATCAGACACTGCATTCAGCTGTCAGGCCACCTTGTAACTTATTCCATCACCAGCCCTCCAAATGGCAACTCTGTTAGTCTCAAAGCTAAATCATTAAATCTCAGCGTCCAGTATTTCAGTGTTTTTGAGTATCTGTGTGACACAACCTGGCACAACTTCAGTGTTTTGCATTAAAGGAAAAAACAAACCATTAACCTGGTGTCAAGCTAATTCACAAAGGATTGTGGAAGAGACAGAACAAAAGGATAAACAATCTTTTTTTTTAAATTAACTAGTATTATTTTTTAAAAAGCTAATAAGGAGGATAATGATACGGATAATAAGAATAACAGTGCTCTGGGGTAACACAAGAGTTCTCTCTATGCACAATGCAAAAAAAGAGCAAGAAGGATAATGCATAATGTTTGGTATCAGGAAAAGCAAGAAATAATATGCTTCCAAGTAATAATTTATTTAAGAATAAACCATTTTCCTCTCACGTATGACCTGAGAGGAAAATGCAATATAAAGCAGTCATGTGTTCACAGCACTCCTAAAAGCACATATCAATTTGTGGAATGTGGCTAAACAAAGAAATTTTAAAAAAGGTAAAAATATTGCACAATATAAGAATAAATATAAGCGATACATATTTGATGGGCATATAGCTATATAGCTGTTCTATTGTACAGAATGAGAATATTGTTATGTTGTTGATATGAGAGAGCATTTGTCTGCACAGGTACACAGATGTGTGTGTGTGTGTATATATATGTACATATATATAGTTACCAATTGGATTAAGAAATTGTTGGCAAACTTTGGGGCAGGTCTGGATAAGCCGCTGCTTCTTCCTGCTCCTTTTCAAACACCTTTTGTTTTTGTTTTACAGATAATTTTGCTGGAATTCTTTTATGTTTATTTTCCATTTCCTGTGTTTGATATATATATATAAATATAAATAAATAAAAAAGAAAGAAAGGGTTGTGGATGATGATCGATGATGGTCAAACTTGCTGTATGTGGACGTGATGAATGTGTTAGTAGAAGTACGTGTTTAGAGCCAGCAAATATTATGATGTGGTACGGTTTACCAGTTAAGGTCGGTTGAATCATTCATCGTTGTACGTCACTGCATCGACATCTCTTCATGCTAGAAGTGAGAATAAAAACTAAACTATGTGTTACTGAGCACACTCTGTGTTTTGTAAAGTGGATAGTAGAACTCAACGTCCTCCCCGCCAACAAAAGAATGATTGGCCTACGGGCAGACTGCCCAGCCCTACTAACAAAACCTTTTCCTTTAGAGTCGTTTGCTTTCACCTCTCCCAAAAAGCTCAGGATCCCTTACAGTATAATACAGTTTAAGCTGAAATTATAGAAAAAGGTTTCATGTTTAATAAACGCATGATGTTTAGTGAGAAAAATCAAGATTACGATTACTGACCAGAATAATCATGGTTATGATTTTACAGCCTTAATGCAACCTATTTAATAAAATGCATGCCATAGCTGAAAATGTAATACATTCATTGTCATCATGAAAGCTTTCAGGCAGTGAAACACGGCACAATAGTTTTATTTGTCAGAAAAACACTTATCAAGAGTCTCAGCCTATTATCCTTCATAATCACTCACTCTTAAAGGTGCAGTTTTGGAGGATTTCAGCTTAAAACGCTGAAAACTTAAAAAGCCAAGTAAGTGCGTAATGGACCCGTAAAAAGCTGGCTGGGCAAAGTGATCTGGTTATTTGTACACGGATGAGAAAGAAGAAATGGTGCATTAAAGAGGAACATTGCCCTACATTGGCCTCTCCTCATCACTCTCCCGATGCTTGCTTCGCTTGCTTTGGATCAGCTGTTTACATGCGACACTACAACTCCTCCTGAATAAACTAAACACTGTCAACGTCATCACGGAGACCAAGCCTGCATAAACCTGTTAAAACCCACCAGGTAAACGTGACGACTCAAAAGCTGCGACTACAGCACAACGGGAAATGATGCTTCTGAAAAAAGAAAATGGAATAACCGGATATTGGCGGGTGCGTTGATGCTGCTGCTGCAAGGTGATCAGAATTCAATATTAGGCGATAGGATCCGTCAGGAGCCGAGTGTTTTTGTTTCATCCTCATTCAGCCTGCAGGGATCCAGACTGACAGACAGATAGTGATAGCAGAGCAGCCGCTGTCATTCACAGAGAAACTCAAGTGCATCTTATTGTCATGCAGATGACAGCCTGAGCCTCAGCAGCAGCAGCAGAACTGCTTTTATTTCTGCCAGTGTGGCTAGATCAGATTTATATTTTAGCGAGAGGGTAGCTTCTTGAAGGTAAATTGGAGCATTTTTCTGCAAGAATTTTTGCCTTGGTTAGTCAGTCCGTCGCTCACAAAATTCAGTACAACATATCTGCTCCACCAAGGAAGAATCACGTTTCTGCAGTTTCCTTGCGCTCTCATCGTGGTGTTAAGTCGATCATTAGCCATTTCTGGGTCCAAATGCGCTTTCAGTTCCCGAAAGCAAACAATTGTGAAACAGCTTAACTCCAAAACGTTAATGCATTATGAGGTTTAGCAGAGCTGGAATAAGTAGTAAGTTAGCTAGCTGGATGATATCTAAAGATGTGAGGTAGTAGCATGCCAATAGTTTCAGAAAAAACAAAAAGCAAAGCAACTCAGCTATAACTGTGAGAGTAAAGAAGCCACTCTCAAAAGGGTTGGTGAAGTGTTAAATTGTTTGTGATCAAACTTCATGCTGAGCGTCTCAATTGCGCACAGACAAATGCTATAGTATGGCAGCAAATAGACATAAAAAGCAAATTTCTGCCTGGAGAATATCTGCGATGAGACCATCCACAAAACAGGATTAGTCATCAATATGATGCTGTATGGTTTAGATTTCTTCCTAAGTCTCAGACAACCTGAGATTTTCTAAAGTGTTCAAATATTTGGGCTGTCATGGTTTTAAAACCTTTGCTTAACAATATGTTATATAAAATGAGTGCTAATAAAAAGCTGGAGAGGTTTGGACTCTCAGCTTAGTAGTTTCTGGAGACTTTGTGCTGATTTTCTTTTTTTAATGACAGGAAGAATAGCCATAAATTTTGGCATTCATGTTCCCTTCAGGATGATGTGTAAAAGTGATCATTTGATGGTTAATGTTTCTAACATCACATCAAAATTGGCAATTGATTATCAAAGTAATACTTTAGTTTATGATCACTTAGCTCTGAATGGAATCTTGTTTCTACCAGCTATTGCAGTTTTTAAGAGTGGTGGATGCTAATAAGCATTATAGACATTATAGACCAGCAGTCCCCAGACCAATCATTTTCTGGACTCTGTACTTTGGAACCTCAACATTGTCGTGTAGACCACAACCATGTTGGGATTTTTGGAGACAAAAGTGACTACTGGACAGAGAGTGAAGTGTTAAGCTAACTAGCAATGTGCATTCTTATATACCTGCTAATTAGTAAGCTAAGAAAAAGACAAAAAAAATACTAGAACCCTACACCCTAAAACTGAATTAAAAACATCATGTACAATATGTTTGTACAATTAAGCAGACAACAAGCTCTATTATTGATCAGACAGTTGCATAAAGAAGCATAAACATGAGCAGGAGGTCCAGTAGAGTCACTGGTGGATGGGACATCTACCAGATAGCTATTAGCTACAGCTCCCTGTGTCTGCAGCCACATATTCATCATCCCTACCTTAAAGCCTTATAAATAACTTTTCTCCAGTGTAGTTGTTATGAACAGTGTCAGGTTTGTATCTAATAGATTACTGCATAACTAAACATGACAAAGGTTTAGGAAATCCGCTCATGTTTCGTGTGTCTGATAGAAAAACGAAAATATCAGTTGATATGTTAGAATATTGAATTTTGAAAAATTATCTGAAAAAACCTACTGGATATTCAGCCAGCTCTAAATTGGAGAAGAAAAAATAAAATACAAAATTGATTAAATCTTCAGCAATACTCATATTTCAAAAACAAGTTTAAAAGAAGGCTCTTCAGTACTGTCACCAGTTCCTTCTGTAATTTGCATTTAATGTATGGTTCTGTATAATCTTCTTCCATTTGACTGTAGTTCATTAGCTCTATGCACAAGTACAAGCTCTTCCATGTATTCACTGTTTCCACAGTTGTTCTCGTCAGCAGGGCGTAACTATTTAATCCAATTTTGATTCCATTTAAATTAGATGCATCATACATCATTCATTCTCATTGTGCCTCCATTAATTTTAACCAGATTAACTTCCAAAAGGTGCAGCAGCCCAAAAATCTGTGTTTGGTTCCAGAGTAATAATTAAACACCAAGTCTCGAGATACTGGAGACATTTGATTTGAAGGCTAAACTTAAAAGCCGCAGATGACAAACGCTCAGTTTGTGGGGCTCAAGTGAAGGAAACATGTCAGAGCAGGAGGACTGCAGTGAATGAAACTGGATATTTCTGCAGTGGCTGTGGTGTTTTTTTGTTCGGCTTTAAATTCATATGCAAAGACCATGATGACACCGAAGCTAGTGGTGCATTCATCCACTGAGGTCTAGGAAGGGTTCATGTAGACGACATTAAGGGGAAAACCATCAGTCATCTGTCATACAGCTGTGAGAACACATGTTATTTATATTTTAATGAATAATTGCATTTGAGCTTTGCAGACGCCCTTGAAACTCTTGTGCAATCAGTCTGTAATCCCTTAAGCACCTTTAGCTTAATTAGTGAAATTTTCACCTGGGTGAAAAAAAGCATTAGCAAAATTTTTTTTATTTATTTTTACTTCTTCTTAATCAAAACTGTAAAATAGTACATAAATGACAGCTTGTTCATATCATTAGAAGGCCGCTGAATTTACACAAGATTCACAAAGGAATCCATCATGTCAGACTTGAAGCTTAGTTCAGTATCTATAGGCTGTACGTGTGGCCCACTGCTGTGTTGGTGTCGGATAAGAGGGTGGAACTTTATAGGGCAGCAAACTGCATCCACAAACTGTATGGATGCAAAGCAAAGACACAAATATCTGCTGATAAGTACTGCTGGAAGTATCAGACTAATAAAATTGCATTCCCAAAACAAAACATAAAGCAAAGATTTATTGGAAACCTCGCAGCAGGCTTCAAAAATGATTCCAAAGGCACCAACCACACAAATGCAGTCAAGAAGTCCAGTTCAGTGACTCAAATAATCAGAAGTGAGGCCCGACAGACAGTTAGTAGACACAGCCACCTGTGTCAGCACACCTGCCAGTCATATAATCCATGTCCCTAACTTTTAACCTAAACAAAACCCAAATGTATGACCCATAGGCTGTTTTCTGAAGGGGGATGTTATCCATAGAAGCTGACACCGGTTTTTGTATCAGGCTGTGAATGTGTGTTTTTTGGGTTCATTTTCAAATGAAAGTCAATGAGGGCATGGATTGTTTCGGAGCAAGCCTCAAGTGGCCATTAATGGAACTGTAGTTTTTAGCACTTGTGTTGACATTATTTTCCAGTCCTAGAAAAATGAAGTCAGTTCAAATGAGGAACTCCTGGGTGAGATCACTACAGTTATGTTGCTACCATTAGCGTCTAGTAGGACCAGAAGCTATGTTCTTATCTTATGATTGACAAGTCACACCATCAAAAATGCACAATCATAATTAAATTTACTTTGGTCCAATTCAGTTCAACTCAAGGTGCTTTATATTATAAGGCAAAGACAGAGAAAATAATACAGGCAAAAAACTCCAATAAACACTTAGCGACAGTGGGAAGGAAAAACTCCTTTTTAACAGGATGAAACCTCCAGCCGAAGCAGACGCAGAACAGTGAAAATGCTCTGCTCAATGCTTCAGTAACAGGACTTTGCAAACTTATGTGTGACCTCACAGTGGCTATGTCCATCTTTACATACAGTTTGGCTGCACACTCTTCACATCCCATTCCCAGTGAGCGTGATCTGCATTGGCCCCACCTTACAACCTGCAGGACCCAAAGGATCCGCTGCCAGCAGAGGTCCAATGGCCCTGCCCCGACAGGTCAGACGTGCTTAATGATATGACTAATTTGTGCATAGTGTGACTTTCTCATTTCCCTGATTCTCTAAAGCAGATGTGGAGAGTGCAAACTCAGGATGACCCACAGAGACCCATTCATGGAAATAAACTTGATTGATTTCCATTATAATATCAAATTAGCCCAATTTTCAGGGTTCTAGCCTCTCTATAATCATAGGACACCCAACAGTTGCCGAGTGGAGTCCAGATTCCTGTTGACAGGAAATGACTTACAGCCTCCACAGACTGTGTGTGTGTGTGTGTGTGTGTGTGTGTGTGTGTGTGTGTGTGTGTGTGTGTGTGTGTGTGTGTTTCACTGCTGAATGGGAATCCTTCAGATCAACAAATAAACAAAGCAGCCATTGCAGACCAGCGTTCCTCCTGTCAACAGCATCTGCCAGCAGCAGGAGGAAGCTTCAGTTTTTCCTGCCTCATAAAGTTAATCCTGCATGTATGTTTCTAAAAAACTAATAAAAAAACACCTTCTGGAGATACTCCATCTGCTTCTTTTTTGTGTCTTTGTCTTTAAGTGCATGTCCTCTGCTGTTACATCCCATTCCTCCCTCTCTATCAGACATCTCTGTCCCCATCTTACCTTTCCACCCATCCCTCCATCTCCTCTCTGCTGGATGACTTATTCAAAACCCTCCAAAAAATGATTTCCCAACCATTCCCGCTAGGTCGCTGTACCGGCTCGGGAGTGGCTCATTAAACCTCAGCAATCCGACCTGTCAACCCGCAGTATTTACGCCTTATTTTAAAAGGATGTGACCCTCGCTCTAAAGCCTGATTATATTTGATATCCTGAGTGTCTTCCTGAATGAATTAAGCAAACAAAAAGGAGGATGTCAAGGCGAGGCTAATTTTTATTCTGTGTTTTCCTAAGTTGGTGGTGCACCTGGGAAGGATTATTTAAAACCAGTACTTTCAGTTAAATGAATGAACTTCTTCAAGCTCTATCCATGACATTTGACAGCTGGTGCGACATGCAGGCTTTATCTTGAGGTGACCACTGAAATTCAAGTTGATTTAGATAAAGCTTTACAATAGCTGCCTAGAAGCTGCCAGACTTAAAGACATGCTTCTGGAAGGTTAAATTAAGCCTTCTTTATCTTATACTATGCCTTTTCTTTAACCAGTTGTTTTAGCCCCTCCCCCTTTAAGCCAACTTTCAACCGATTGGCTGCATTTCAGAAACAGAAGGTGAGTTGTGCTTGTGTGCCTAAATCAGTGGTATTAAGGACCCTTCTTTATGACATCATGCAGAAACAGTAAAACAAAGTATCTTAAATGCAGCATTTATAGCTCTTGGCTCACAGGAGCTACTTGTAAACACACTGATGTCATTATCTGAAACTTTTGCATATAAGCAGTCAACACCTGACAGATATAGTGAAAAGCATAATAAGTCCACTTGAATGAAATAATGTGACTTTGTTGTTGCTCTCACCGTGATGGACAATGACATTTGCCATTTTGTTATATTACAGCATCACATTTTAATTCCCTTTACTGCTGAGTTCTTGATGCACATGCCTTCTCCTCTAATCTCCAGGAAAAACAAGGAGCAGTGGATTAAATGGCTCTAGAAAGAGGAGGAGGAGGAGGAGGATGGAGATGGAGGACACACTGCTGCTGCTGCTGCTTCCTCCCTCCTCCTCCTCCTCCTTTTTTCTTCATCTTCCCTCCAAAAAGAAAAAGGAAATCTCAGCCTGGTAAACATCAACACAGACACAGAGAGCGGGAACAATGACACCAGCTGGGCAACAACAATGGCAAATAAATATCATGTGGCAGCATTTAACCATTCTGAGTGTCTGCTGCTCCTTTGTGGCCTCTACACCTGCATCTGACTGACCGCCTCCCTCCTTTTATTTCCGCGTTAGGCTAAATTAAAGGCAGCTTCCTGCAGGTGTGTTTCTTCTTTTGTTGCCGTGTTGCATTGTTGTTTCCCCCCCAGACAATAAAAGCAGGCTCACCTTCTCGGCTCCTCTGTGCTTCTTGGCGGCCGGCGTGTCGTCCTGCTGCCGTCTCACAACAATAGCGCCGGTTTTAACTCCACACTCCAGCGCGGTTTTCCCGGTGCTGACGGCGGCGGCACCGTTACTATTGTTGTTATTGTTTACGTTGCTGATATCTCCCGGGAGCCTGGAGTCCGGAGCGGCGCACAGGCAGTGTCCGGAGCCGTCGCGGCACAGATGATGCTCGGGAGCGGGCAGGGCGGACGACGGGAGGAAGACGGAGGGAGGAGGTGGAGGAGGAGGAGACGAGCCATCACCACCGGGCTTCTCCTTCCTCGTTCGGGCAGGAGGAGCAGCGGCGTCCCTCTCCCTGTCTCGCTCCCTCTTCCAGCCCCGGATCATGTTCTTCCCCTTTCTCTCCTCCTTGCCTTTGGCGCATGACGCAGAAGGAGCGGTCACTTCGGAGACTCCGTTCCCGCCGCCACCGTCCGCCTCTCTGCTGACCGCTGAAATCATCTCCAGACCTTCTTCAGCGACGCTGCGTCCTTGAGCCTCCCGACGCTGTTGCTGCTGCTGCTTGCCGATCCCGAAGCACGCTTCTCCGCCGCCTCGCACCACGACAGCAGCCGCTGATGAGTGATCCGCCGAAGCCGCCTCCGGTTCCTCCCGTCCCTCCCGGCCGACTCCTTTACGCTTAAGCGCGGATCTCCTCGGCTCCGACCCGCCGCCGCCAGGTGTCCGGGTCTGGAGCGAGGGCAGGGCCGCGTGTCTGTCGGCTGAGCCAGCGGCACTGAAGGAAGAGGAGGAGGAGGAGGTGATGGAGACAGAGGAGGAGGAAGAGGAGGAGAAGGCGGCGGTGTGGTTGGGTGACAGCTCCTTGCAGTCTGTCAGCAGCCCTCCATTCTCCCCAGCTCTCAGGAAACGGTTCATCTCCTCGTTTCCTTGTCTCCTTTGTCGATCTCCACAATAATCAGCATGCAAGTCATTGTCAGAGCGCCAGCCAGCCGCAGTGTGGCGGAGAGCACCGGAGCATCAGGCCCGCTTCACAAACTACCACACAGACTGAATGACAGCTCACAGTATCTGAAGCTGTCACCACCCGCAGCACAGTAAAACACGATAATCACAAATCTACACTTATGATTTCATAAAATAATAAAAAACAATACGAATAAAGTTCATAAAGTCACATTTGGAAGGTTTATTTCAATCCCAACAATAAAATGCCCCAGTAATATATGAATATGTAGCACATTACTGTTTATTTTCAAAGAGAGAATAGATGGTTTTGTTTTCCTTCGACTGTGAATGCATCTTCCCAATGTCTCAGATGCCACTTAATTACTGTCAGAAAATACAATTAGTTGGCCGCAGGAGGGCGCTGCCGTGTTTGTTTTATAGTTTATGCATCAGCTCAAGTGATTGCATGCCCACTAAATTCCAGCTCGATGTCTTTGTTCTTGGACTGCTATCGCTGCTTTGCATGATTCCGTTATTTAAACTTCAAAGAAATTTTGAATTGCTGTTGAATTCAGTGACTACAAAGATGATGACAGAGTATAACTTAGTGCAGTTATGACAGTTTAAAAAAGAAAACACTTTTTAAGGCAAATATCTGTATTTTTTAAGCTGTTTTTATCAAAACTGGCCAATGTTTCTGTATGTTCAGCTTTTATGTATGAAATTAAAGTCTATTATTAGAGATTGCTTTAGCAGAGCTGCCCAAAAGATTGCTTGGTTGCATTTTGAGACTGTTGCTAAGTTATTCTTGTTAACTTTTTAAAATTACACTTTTCATCTTCATTCTCTTTCTGAAATAACCCCGCTTTTTTCAGCTTCTGCCTCTTTACAGCCACTCTCTCTTTAAGGTAACGTTCCTCTAATTGGCTGCCCTTCACAAACAGGCCCAAACAATGGTCTTTAGCAATGACAATGTTAAAGAAAACCCTCTCTGCTTGACATCACACAGACCTACGATTAGAAAAAAATTACTGAAATTGAGTGTTTAGAGCAGTGAAGCCTAAGCCTTTGACTTTCTTTTGCATAACCATACCTTGCTATTTGAAACTTCTGCCCAAATGCTGTTTACTGTAACCAGAGCTGAAAACATATGTACCTGAGTTTAACAGTAAATCTGTTACAGTGCACCAGATAACCTTCAGTTAAGGTTGTATGATTCCAGGCCACGTTGCAAGAGCACAATGAAAACTTGCAAAGATAAGAGCTCTGCAGCGAGCAGAGTGATCTAATCACATGCACACTAAGCACAAATAGACTCACGGTAAGCACAGAAAAGCCTTTGTAATCATGGGAAATGGTGCAAGAGACACATAATTAACTAGAACTTTCTAATTTATTAAATAAAAGAAGCAGAAACTGCGATAATCTTTATGGGATGTGTGAGGCAGTGTTAACAGCGTGTCAGGAGGATGAGTATTTGTATGTTAGGTGTGCGGTGTTGTGTGGTGCAAAAACTAAAATAACCAAGCCACAGCCAACTAAACAAATAACACAACGCTGGGTGAGTGGAGAGAGAGCATACACGCTCCTGGGAGACTGTCCAGGTGTTTCCAATTGCTATGATTAACTATGCTTCTAGAAACCTGCAAGGCAGCACAGAGGGACAAACAGGCGGAAACACACAGCAGACCTGGCCAGGACAGAAGACCCTTCACACCACCAAGAGACTCTATTAGAGACCTTAATCAGATAGTTTAAGATTACCACAAAGAAATGTGAAACTCTGAAGGGAAGGCTTAAAATGCCCTTAAATATTAAAAAAAAATGACATTGAACCAAAAAAACACACAACAAAATAACATTAAAGAGACTCAAAACGATCATATAATGATGGATAGCCACATTTAGACCCAAATGAACAAAACTAGTTACAAAAAGCACACAAATACACTCACAGGGTTTAAAGACCCAAAGCAATCATAACTTCATGCAGTTAGCACTATATAAAAACCTCCATCATCCCAACATGTTAGAGACGTAAGAATGATGTATGAGCAGCATCTGTGTTTCCTTCACAGTGTGGAAGTGAAACCATCTTCACTGACAGATAAATGAACGAATCAAGAGGCCGAGGAGGAATGAAATGGCATGAATGACAAGTGTGTATGTCCAAATAATATTGTCACTCTGCTCAGTGCTTCTAGTGTGAAGATATTTTTTAATGTCTCTATTGGTTGTGATTAAGAAATAGTACTCTGCAAATCTGAACATTCAAACAAACTAAAATCATAGTCAGTGCCTGTTAATGAGAGTGGAACAGCAGTTTTGAGTAACACAATCTTTACGCATTAAGTGTGTAAAGACAAAATGTAAATTAAGGGAAACACAAATTCAAAACGGAGAACTTAAAAGACAAAAGCTGGTGAATACTTAGGTATATATCAACTTTCCTTTACAGTTTATGGTGAAGACAAATTTGGTTTCACTGCAGAAACTCCTTTATGTAAATTCCTGAAGTTTTTTCCCCATATTTGCACAAATGCTGCTCTGTTCCTACATGCGTTAAATAAGCATAACACAACATGCAAATGAGACTGGGCTTCCTTTATTTGCAGCGTGCACCTGCTTCCAGTAATAGAAATGAAGCAATCTGACTGAGAGCGAGTGCAAACAAATATATTTGGCAAAATGCTGGAGTGCTCCCGTGAAATGTGAAATTTTGTACAAAACACATTTATGAGTGTGTCAATCAGTAACCAGAGATAAAAGGTTTAGGATTGCAGGAGAAGGAAGCCTATCAATCAAACAGTGTCAAAGCATAGACCGACAGCAGATAAAATCCCTGCCGGGATCCAGCAGGTATGTCATATCTGACCTCATTGTGCCCTGCAGTATACCCGAGGAAGAATGGAGTACACTCCATCGAATCCAACACAACATGAACTGGAAGACAGCAGTGATAAATAGTTTATGATGCAGAGACGAGAGTCAGCTGTGCCTCCTGTCAAGTGTCACTTGGTGATCCTGAGAGCTTCAGTACAGACTGCTCACTATTAAAGGAAGAGGTGTGATGTCCACACCTGTCTTTGGTGCAGAGGAAACTGGGTGTCATGAGATAAAAAAAAAAAAAGTTCTTTATGGAGTGTAAAATTTTGAAGCAACAACAGCAACAAAAGCATCCCAGATGTTTGCACTACATCCAGCTGGGAGTACTCACTACTACTCTTGTTTACTTAAAACAAGCCACATTTGCTCAGATATGTAAATTGGTGTCATGCCTCTATATCTATGCTCGTAATCTTAGCCCATTAAGGGCTACGCTGTTTTGTTTTAAATTTCCATCTTTTAAAAAGCATCGGCGATTCTATCAGCGACAGCTGCAAAACTGTGGGGTCAGGCTAAACATGTATAAATAAAGCATCACATAAACAGATGCATGCATGTCATCCACCTGCCTTGAACTTATTAAAAAATATATTATTCTTTTGACTGGATGTGGCCATATATGTACCAGGGGGTTATCAGCTAAGTGCAAGTTTTCTAGCTTGGAATTCACAATTTATGGTAAATGGCCTGTATTTGTATTGCGCTTTACTAGTCCCTAAGGACCCCAAAGCGCTTTACACGTCCAGTCATCCACACATTCACACACTGGTGATGGCAGCAACATTGTAGCCACAGCCACCCTGGGGCGCACTGACAGAGGCGAGGCTGCCGGACACTGGCACCACCGGGCCCTCTGACCACCACCAGTAGGCAACGGGTGAAGTGTCTTGCCCAAGGACACAACGACTGAGACTGTCCAAGCCGGGGTTCGAACCGGCAACTTTCCGATTACAAGGCGAACTCCCAACTCTTGAGCCACAATCGCCCCGATAATTATGGCAGAAAATACTTCCTGTATGGAGCTAAAAGTGCAAATAGCTTGGAGAAAGGACCAAAGTGGCTTCGGTCTTTAACATTTAATGTTTAAAAACACACACACAAAAAACTAGACAATTCATAGTCAGAAAAGCTTCAAGATGGTGCATAAAAATGTATGTTGAACAAATAAAGATGACTGGCTCTGGGGTGTCATACTCATCTCAAGTGGGCCAGACCATCGCCCATTTAATGTTATATTAAACAGGAAGCAAAGTTTGGCTGTGATGGCAAAAAAACTGTTCAGCTCACAGCTTCAAGATGACACCTTGCTAACCAGTCTCACTTAGGGCTGTTGTTTATTTACAGTCTATGCACACAGCTTGAGTGATGGCAAACTGTCGTTTACATTGCTGTCATTACATACACTGTCGTTTATATTAGTGACTGTAGTCACTAATGTAAACAGCAGGCCTAATAACTTAGTCTGATATGCAATAAAAAGATCTCATAATTGTGTCTAATGCGTCGGAACGCCAAAAAGTGGCAATTTTTTTTTTAGTGTTACATTATCACAGTTTAGAATAGAGAAACTAGTAACAACTAATTGAGCCTGTTTAATTTTTCATAATGAGAATAAATGCAGTTGAAACACTTCATGTTGAATACAAATAAATACAATTTAAATATTATTATTTGACTGACACATACAGTATTTGGTACATCAGTTTGTTACTTTATGTCACAATTCATATGGAATATCAGGCATAAGCATTTTAAACCTGCAGTTCGTTTGGTTTATGTTTGCATTTCAAAGGACATCTTGTCTGTTTACACACCTTTGATCCAGTGCTCTCAGTATGCAGATTATTTTCTCAGATCATGTGAAGCAAACTGCCCAAACTGCCCATAAAAGTACTAAAAACCAAAAACAGAGTAATTTTGGTTATTTCATACCACGACATGGGCCACGTGAGAGTTTCGCGAGAAAGTCAGCATTTGGATCACAGACTGTCTTCACCTTATCTTTATAATCAGTTTTAAAAATGAGGGAAAAGCTGAATCAGCTATTAAAAGACCCCAGGGGGAAAAAAACACTTGGCAAATAGTTCAGCTCTGTTTGTATTTCAAAGTGCACCACGTTGTTTCTGTGTGTACGTTCCCTAAAGAGGGCTAAAGTCAGTTGTAAGCCAACAAATAGAAAGACACAACAACAAATGTTGGAGAAATCTGGCAGTTGCTAACAAATTGATGAACAGTTCTTCATAGGACTGTTGGAGAGTCCAGAGTTGTTGTTTTTACTTCAGACTATCAGTGTTAAACTAATAAGACTGTATTGCTCACTCTGACTTTTCTCTGTAATACCTGACTTAAACATGATTTTAATAAAGTTTCACAAATAAATACATCCAAAAAGTAATGTACTAAAATGGTATTTATCAGTGAAATAATAATTGTAAATAGAACCAAGAGAAATGATTTTTGTTGTTGTCATTCGCCTCTTTTATTTGCTGTCATTTCATTTCAGCTCAGTGTGAGAGTCTTTACTGGGTTAGAAAATGAGCCGAGGAGACGCAGGTAAAGCAATGATGACCACCAAAGAAAATATTTTCATCTGAGCTGGGGAGTCTTGCCAACTCAATTCAAAATATTTTGTGGCACAAACAGAGAAAACATTGTTTATAAAATGGTAACGCTTTGCTGTTACCCATGGCAGCTCTCCAGTTAGCATCCAATGCATGGATGCATCCTGATATAAACAATAGACTGGCCCTTTAGATCCATGTGTCTTTGATTCACTTTTGGACCCATATCTGATCTAAATTCAGAATCAGAGCATTCCTAAGTATGGAGAAAATGTTCCTGACAGTCTTATTACAAAAAAAATCCTTGTAGAATAAGTAAGAACGCCTTGTTATGCAGGGGAACAAGACATTATTAAAACCCACAAATGATAGACTGATCCATCCATCCATCCATCTTCTTCACTTTATCCGGGGGCGGGTTGCAAGGGCAGCAGCCCAAGCAGAGAAGCCCAGACCTCCCTCTTCCCGGTCACCTTTTCCAGCTTGTCCAGGGGAACACCAAGGTTTTCCCAGGCCAGCTGAGTGATATAATCTCTCCAGTGTGTCCTGAATCTGCCCCGTGGCCTCCTCCCAGTGGGACATGCCTGGAACACCTCACCCAGGAGGCAACCAGGAGGCATCCTTGTCAGATGCCCGAACCACCTCAACTGACTCCTTTCGATGTGGAGGAGCAGCGGCTCTACTCTGAGCCCCTCCCGGATGGCTGAAATTTTCACCCTATGGAGATGTCAGCCACCATTCGGAGGAAGCTCATTTCTGCCCAGGATCTTGTTCTTTTGGTCACTACCCACAGCTCGTGACCACAGGTGAGGGTATAGGGATGCAGATCGACTGGTAAATCGAGAGCTTCGCTTTTACACTCAGCTCTCTTGCTCACCTGTTCACCATGACGGACCGGTACAGCGTCCACTGTGATCAGTCTATCTGTGTCAAAAATATGGCCCAGGGGCCACAGCTGGCCCTCCAAATGATCTACTTAAGAATACTTGCAAGTTCACATTTTTCTAGATCTTGACAAATTCTTTGGATCAGCAAAAGCAAAATGTAATAATTATTTAGTAATGTACATGAAATGAGACGTACTGCTTTTTAAGGGCTGTTCATCATTTTGTAACTGCGTGGTTACTTTTACTTCTTTATGCAAAAAAGGTCATTTTACCATCAGTTTAATGGTCTGGCCCACTTGAGATGAGTATGACACCCCAGAGCCAGTCATCTTTATTTATTCAACATACATTTTTATACACCATCTTGAAGCTTTTTGACTATGAATTGTCTAGTTTTTTGTGCGTGTGTTTTTAAACATTAAATGTTAAAGACCGGAGCCACTTTGGTCTTTTCTCCAAGCTATTTGCACTTTTAGCTCCATACAGGAAGTATTTTCTGCCATAATTAAAATGATGTCATTAGTGCACAATTCCTGTGCAGCAATCAGGAATTTATTAAGGATATATAAGCTAAACACTTTAAATCCAAACAAGTATTGTTAAAACGTGTTTAGACAGACTGTTTTCATGACCAACCAATCCTTGGCTGAGAGCTCTCATTACACACGTACACTGCAGTGCGCGCACACACACACACACGGCCAGAACAACAGCTGGATCGTGTATCCTCACTCCGGCTGAGTGAGGATATCAACATGTTAAAAAAAACATCTGAACCTGAACTGTTGGGTCCTCTTTTCTTACCAGCACTTTAATCAGATTAACTGTAATGTAATGAGTTACAGTTTTGTGCAACAACATGCAGTTTTGAGTGCAGGCTGCATGCAGCCCGTGCAAATACTACTTACATAACCGCCGTTTTTCGTCATGCAACTACAGATGTTTTAAAGATTGAATGCAGTAAATCATGCCAACAGGACATTTTCTGAGATAAAAATGGGATTAGAAATTATAGAAATTAAGATGTGGGTCCATTTATTGCAATCCAATCCAGCTTTTTCTTAAATCTTTAAGGGGCTTCTCCGTGCAGCGTTCTGGAAAACAAACATACACATTTCAACATGAAGAAAGTCGGCAGGGATACAACAGGCTGAACATGTGAAATCATTTCCCCTCAGCAAAGGGAACCAGATCAGATTTCACCCTGTTTCGACAGAAGTGGAAGGTAGAAGTCTTGTTGCTGTGTAAATAAAACTAGATTGATTATGAGACCATTTTAAGTTTAGGAACACAAACAAAGCCGAGTAAAATGTCACTGATCAAAGGTTCAAATGCGCACATCTCGAACACACACAAACACACACTTCACCCTTTTGTGATCTGGTTGGCTGTGACATGTGAAACCGAGGGGCCCAAAGGACACTCCCACAGACGGGCAAGCAGGTAGGTGTAGGGAGCAGCGGATCAGGCTGCAGTTCTCACGGCAGCAGTCAGGACGTCTAGCTGAGCGTTTGCTTGGAAAATATCTGCCGAGCGTAATGACAGAACAGTGTGGGAACCAGCAGACGTCGCAGGAGGACGCCAGGAAATGTAGCAGAGGAGCTGCAAAGCATGAAGAAAGGGATTCTCAGTGAGTCTGTGGCTGTAAAAACAAAAACATCTCTAGAGTACAAAAGGCAGTGTCACACAGATATTTCTGTTAGCTGTTTTGGTTGCATTAGTAAAAGTTATAGCAGTACTCATGTCTTTTTGAATAGCAGAACAATCACTCAGATTATTGACTGATTAACTGACAGATCTTCTTGGCTTGTCAGCTTTTGGAATTGCATGAATTAAAATGATTCAGTCGTGAATTTACCACATGGTGAATATGGAGTCTTTAGGTCCCCAGGAGACTTAGATATTCATCACACAACCTTCACTGCAAAGAAAAAAAATGCATAATGGGGGATGCACATTTTATGAAGGTTGACTTTTATTCATAATTAGCTGTCTGGATTCTTTATGTTTACTTACCAAACTGTTGGATTCGTGATTGACTGGCACCATGGTGGGTTTCTTGACTTGTAAAAATTCTCCTTTATCTATTAATTGGTTGGCTTTTGCATTGCAGCTGGACAAGAAAGGAAGATGTGCTATTGCAGGATTTTTACTTACATAAAACTCCAGAGACTTACAAAACAAAACAAAAAACCAAAGAAAAAAATCTTTGCATGTTGTGTTGATTCCCACTTTTCTTGGACAGTATGATTTTGGGTTTTATTTCACTTTTTCCTTTCGTGTGTAGTTCAGATACAGAAGCTGTGGCAGAGGAGCAGCAAAGATTGAGCAGGATGTGCAGTGAACCACTGCAGGCTGCTGATCAGGAGCAGCAAGAGCTGACAGGGAGGAGAAAGCCAGTGTTAGTCAGGTAAGTTACAAACATTGTTCTCTGGTTTTTATCCATAAATATCTTTGTATTGTTTAGATTGTTGCATATGAAATTCAGACGTCATGCTAGGTCCAAATATGCCCAGTTATGAATATAGGTTTACCTTGAAAGTTTAGCTTGCCCTTTGGTCACCAGAGGTTCAAAGTCTGTAAGGTTCAAACAACCACAGTACAAATAGTTACCCACGTCCAAGGTTGAGTTAAATAACCTTGTGACACGACTAAAGGTACATTATGGTATAATATTTGCTCCTTTTGGTCTTATTTGTTAACTGGGATTCACCAGAAAACAACACATTTTCCATTCTTGACCTCTGCAATGCTGTTATATCTCAGTCCACTCCTTGTTCTCTCCTGAGAAGCAATTCCAAGACACTTTCTATCCTCTGAATGTAAACGGGACTTTTGCTGATTAGAGTAAATTCTATATCTTGTGTGATGTTTTCTATAAAGCTTTTCTTTCTTTTCTTTTCCTTTGGACAAACACTGATGTATTGTAATCCTTGTGGTGTGTTAACTTTGTGTGTTACAATCAGAGATGGGCAGTAACGCGTTACTTGTAAACCTCCGCCTACCCCACTCCTGCTTTACAGGTGAAAATAGAGCAACAGGACCGCTAGTCTGTGACTTTATTTATTTTCTGCTGTGTTTTACTGTCATCTATTTGAAAGAGTGAGTGTAAACACACACAAAAAAATATTTTATGTGCTGGAATGTGCAGAAAATAGGTTTAAATGTTAAACAAATTTCTTCAAATAAGAGAATGTTGCATATAATTTAATTTTTGCTTGATGCATAAAGTTAAAAGATTAAAACTAACAAAACAAGTTTTAAAAAGAGACTTTTCCATTTGATTACATTTTGTATGATGGATTGTGTAGAAAAAGTAGAATTGGGCTGAAAGATCTATCGCTTTATCACCTATTCAGGTTGTAAATCGTGTTTTTAAAAAGTAACTAAGTAACTAAGTAACTAAGTAATTAATTACTTTTAAAAATAAGTAATCAGTAAAGTAACGGGATTACTTTTTTGGAGAAGTAATCAGTAATTAGTTACTGATTACTTTTTTTAAGTAACTTGACCAACACTGGTTACAATCCAGCTGATCAAGAAAATAGTAGATTTCTCACTATGGATCGGGAGAAACTTGCTGCCCCATTCGGGGAGTTTAAATATTCTGGCTCTTATACAAGAGTGATGGGACAGCAGAGCGTCAGATGCTGAATGTTGCTGCGTATACAGCAATGCAGGCGTTGTACCAGATCATTGTGGTGATGAGTCGGTTAAGTGTGAAAATTAAGGTTTTGCCTTACCAATCATTTCATGTTACAACCTTCACGTATGATCATGACTTCTGGGTAATAACTGAATAAATGATACGACTGAAATAAGTTGGTGTGGCGGTGGACCCAGAACGATAATCTAATCTGTCCTGAGAGCTTCTCGGGATCCCACAGGAGGAAGTGGAAAATGTTGCTGGAGACGAGACCATTTGGAATATCCTGTTAAACCTGCTGCAACCACAAGAAAATGCACTGATGGATTGATGAATGATCAGTTTTCCACAAAGTGTTGTTTGACTTCATGCTCAGCACCCACAGAAACCTTTAATCTCACCATGATCTGACTCTCAGAAGGTTCAGAATAATAATCTGACCTTTGACTCTTTCCCACTATCTTAGGCAGCAATCTTCCCTAACCTCAAAATGTGTAACAGTGGAACAATGACTGCAGGTTGTTTTGAACCATTTGAACAAACTGACTTCTGAATTGTGTTTTTTTTTTTGAAAGCATAATTTCAAAGAAAATCCCATTTTTTGAACTAAGGAGTCATATGATGGTGCTAATCTGCTCCAGCTTTAATTATAATGTTGTCCTTAAAAAAAAAAGAGCATAATCTTAATCATTTCAACTTCATATTTTGGTTAGAACATTTTTTTCTCCAGCCTCAAATTATTTGAATATTTCCTGGTTTTCATAAAAGTATGATGTCAGGAATCGACAGCAGGCTGCTATAGTTCTTAAACACACTAAAATTAGTTTACCAAAGGTTGCTGACTTCTGTTTATCTTCAGTCTTATTGGTTATGTAATATGTTAAATCCTCTCTCTGAAATTTCTCTCTGTCCTCAGGTCAAAGACCTTCGACCATTCTCTCCTGACTCAGGTGCAGACAGACCCAGACTCCAAGATCGAGAGGAAGAAGTCTCACTACAGCCAGGTGAGAGGTCATTAAGTAAACTCTGATACATATTTTATTACACCTATAAATGTTACATGTAGGCCATTCTCGGTCGCTTGGTTTCCAAATGAGTAATATCAGATAAAATTTCTGCTGACTTGCTTTTCTCCAAGCAACCTTATTATCTTAGAAATGTAACAGGTTATAAACAGTTTGTGGGTCAGGCCTCCTTCTGGTTGGTCCTTCCTTTACTTCATGACGCCAACATTAACACATCCAGTGTTCTGACATGGTGCCACAAACCAATGTGAGGAATGAAAGTTTAAATAACATCACTGAATTGCTGCTTTAAATTTTGTTCACAAAGACAATGGATGATAATAATAATAATAATAATAATAATAATAATAATAATAATAATAATAATAATAATAAAGATACAGCCTGGCTATATCTGGTACTTTTTAGACATTTGAAAGTCAATTAAAAATTCAAAAAAAAAAATTCTAATCAGTTTTCACAAAGAGGTTTTTGTACACTTTCAAATGAAAGAATTTAAAACTTTAAAATAACTTTTTCTAATAACTTGTTAGTAAATAGATTAATTGGCTAATGACTTGTTAGCTATAGCTTATTCAAAGCTAACAGTGGAATTATAGTGCTGTTTATAAGTGGTTAATGATTCCACCAGTATTAAAGATACTTAGTCTAAATTTGTATATTTAAAAATGATTTTGTATTTTTAGCTATGCTTTCATGTCCAAAATATCTGCATATTGCATTGAAGAGCTAGAACACGAATAAACATTCGTGTAATGCTACATGATGGTGCAGTGAGCCAATGTGGCCTTTATTTAACCAGGCAAAACATTAAGAGCACATTGTTTTTCACAGCGCAAAAGGCAAAACTTCGTAAGGACACGAGTGTTAAAACAACAGCGTCACATGTCCAGGGGTAAAATATTGCTTCTTAGAGGTGAACGTTTTAGCTCGAGATTAATTACAAAAAATATCTTTATACTTTGTAAATGGTTGAAAATGCCTAAGCCAGTCGGTTTGGTTTACCACAGTTATTTGGTTAAGTTTGCCTGTCCTTTGCAATTCTCTTGCAAAAATGTCTTATAAATTCTAAACTGTAACTGGTATCCACATGATTCAAACACCATGATTGCCTGCACACGCACAAGCTTGTTTTGGTGTATGGGTGATGTTTCTATGATGGAGTGGAACTAGAGCTTTTTCTCTGTCTAACAACATGTAGCTATACACTGCTGCAAAACAACAATCCCATAAATAAATGCTCTGTAGTTTGAGAGTACCGTGAGTTTTACAAGCCACATTTATTTATTACTTTTCTCTGATAAGAATTTATCCAAATGTCAGCCTTAGCTTTAACTGATATTGGTGTGTGTATGTGTGTGTGTGTGTGTGTGTGTGTGTGTGTGTGTGTGTGTGTGTGTGTGCGTGTGTGTCCGTGTGTTGTATTTCAGGTTTCGAAGACCAACTGCCAGTACCATAAAATATTTAAGGAGATCAGCAAAGAAGAACAGCTCAGACAGAGTAAGTCTTTAATGATCACAGCTATCCACTCCACCTTAAATACTGAATGAAGGATTAGGTCATAGTTGAACATGTGATACCAGAGCCTCTTGTTAACCACCTGATGATAATAGAATCCCTATGATAGGACTACAGTGTAAATTCAAAGTCCGATAATAACTTTATCAAACTCTTTTGTTCAACACAAACACTGAACTGGTCTTTTCTTGTTTTTTTTCCTCACAAACATCTAAAAATAATGTGTTTTTTAATGTGCTTTACTTGTTTGTTAGGCTACACCTGTGCTCTTCAGAAAGACATCCTCTACCAAGGACGCATGTTTGTCTCCGACCACTGGATCTGCTTCCACTCCAAGGTGTTTGGAAAAGATACCAAGGTATGCATTGATGTCTGTTTTGTATCAGCTCACAGGAAAAGGCTGAGAATCTGAACGAGATCGTCGGAGGAGAATCCACAGATGTTTTCAGCGGTGTTTCTCGGTTCCACGCGAGTGTCAGAGTCTTTGTTGTGTTGATGCTGTTTAAAGTGGCGAACACAGTGAGGTGCCAGCAGCAGCAGCAGCAGCCGTTTGATTTGATGAGATATGTCGGTTTAAATTATTTAACAGTTACCTGGAGAAGTTTCACAGAAAACAGAACAATTTGCTGTCGTTCAGAAAACAGCAAACAGTCAGTTTTATCCGTTACACAACACTTGAGAACACAACCAAGAAGAACTCGGTGATGTAAAATAAGATTTTTAACCTCAATTTGATTTTTATCAACACAATTTAATTGAATAATAAGTGTGTCGTTGTTTTGGCAGCACAATCATGGAGCTTTGCTTCATGAATAGAGGACGTTTGAGCACTTTTGAGAGCCTTTGCTTTTTCACTTTTACTTCAGTTTTGCAGGAGTATTTTTTTAAATATCTGGACTTAAGTAAAGAATGTCTATTTTGCCACATCTTGATCCAAGCAGTGCTTCTGCAATAAAAAAAGATTGTTTTTCCTCCATGAAGGGACATGCTAAGTGGATAGGTGATATTGTGCGGGCATTGTAGCGCATTATTCTTTATTTTGTAAGCCAGCTGTGTTTACACACACGCAGCCTGCAGGTACAGTCTGCAGAGGGACTAATATTTTGCTGCATGCATGAACACATGCAGATGACACCTTGCTGCTGTGTGGTCACGACTGGATTGTTTTACATCTGTTACTGCATGGGAAACATCTGGAACTCTCAATCTAGGCTGAGAAAGTAATTGCAGTTAATGTGTATAGATGGTGATGATTAAAGCTGACGGAGGTCAGTGAACAGCTCGTCTCTGCTTCTGATCCGCGCTGTCGCACAGTGACGCCGGCCTGCAGGTGCGTGAATCTTTTTCTCTGGTTTCAAAGCTGGTATGAAGGATCGAACTGTTCTGTGTCCCAGGTCGCCATCCCAGTGGTGTCCATCAAAAACATCAAGAAGACCAAAACTGCCATCCTGTTGCCAAACGCTCTGGTGATCGCCACCACAAATGACAGGGTGAGAGAAATCTCGCTGCTTCTCACCACGATTTGATGAATTAAGAAAAAAACACAGTATTTTTGCACATGTGGAAAAGTATTTCAAAAGACTTTTTTTCTATTTCTGCTGTTGCAGTACGTGTTTGTGTCCTTCTTGTCCAGAGACAACACCTACAAGTTTTTGATGTCGATCTGTCCTCATCTGGAGGTACGAAAGGCTTTTTATTTAGATCCACGCATACCTGTTATGCTTTCCTTGTTTTCTGTCATGTATGTACTGCTCATGATCAACAGGAAGACATTGTGAGCCGAAAACTCGGGCTTTAAACTAAACACTCAGTTTCAGATAATTTTCTGCTTTCTTATGTTATTCATTTTAAATAAGTTTGAAGACTTGAGGATCATTTAAACACATGATGTTTGGTTATGTATTGCATGCATATAAATAGGGGAAGAGTCCATGCAGCAGCCCCCTTCCCTCCTCAGCTGAAAACAGCTTTAGAAGTCAGAGGTCACCGCTATCGCCTCGCTTTCCTCTGGTGGGTCAAACACAGCAAAAACACAAACACAAACAGCCGAATACCATAAAGTTTCCTGATACAACAGATACTGTTTTTATTCTGCCTACATATAATAAAATATATAAGAATAAGAAAGCATCATGCTTTTGGGTCCATGTCTCTCTGGTCTCTTTTCTGACAGAAAGATATTTTAACACATCAAACTTGAGGTGAAATAAAACCGATATCCTCGAGAGCTGGAGCTGTAACGTGGCAACTAAGCATTTCAACCTATGGGGACAGAAGCTGTTCAGAAAAAAAGACTCCCTGCATAAGAGTTGGCAAATCGTTTAGTAACATTTTGCATATGTTACAACTGGATATTTGTTGCATGTTGTGTTTATGCATTCAACAAAGCTGTGTCCAAGAGAGAAGGCTATCCTGTGAGACACTTCCTGACATCAGCATCAATCGCCCCAGGTCCTTGTGGCTAAAGCTTTATGTATTTATTTATTTTTGGCCACTTTATCCCCAAACAGGATCTTTGAAATGTTACTTTTCCCATTTTAATTCATTTTGTGTTTTCTCTGACCTCGAAAGTCTTTATCTCTAAAAGTGATGCTTTTAGAGTGCCTGTGCAATTTAATACAACTGCATAAACTCCACAAAGCAAATGTGTTTTAATATAATCATTTAGTTTGAATGTTGAGGTTGTAGGTGAGTTATTGTAGTTTTATCATTTTAATTACTTTTGATTGATATGTTTTGTGTTTTTGCTTCACGTTCGGTTTATTTTCAGTTAATTTCCCATGTGTGTTGGCTCCTTTCATTTTACTTATTATTGTTTGAACGTCTTGAGTTACAGTTTAGTTTTTATTAGTTTAGACTTTTTAACTATTATATTACATGGGATATTTGCCAAGGGATACATTTTGGAAGTTAAAATAAAAGATAAAATTAGCTGACACAGCGAAGCCGACGTCCAGTTCCTGCAGCAACATCTGCAACAAGAACATCAGCAACTGGATGTTCGATTTTAGATTTTATTTTAGTTTTTAACGTATAAAATATTGTTTCAGATAGTTTGAGGGTTTTTTAGAAGTATTTTGCATAAATAATGAAAATTTACAACCTTCATAAAAGCAGAACTACAACAGAAATTGTATTCAGTTGAATTAAATTGCAGCTTTCTAAAAGCATTAAGTTCTCATGGAACTAAAGTGAATTGTCATTTCCTATTTCCACCCTGGAATCTTGGGTTCAACCATTTTTTAAATGTTTATTATTATTAATCACTTTTGTTTTTGTTTGCTCCAATTAAAATATCATTTGTAGGAAAATGTGAAGTTTTTTTCAGTACAGATACGATCGATATGATAGATATGCTCATGTTTGGATGAGGAGGGTGAAGCAGCTGCTAGTGCCTGCTAGTTATACTCTCTCTGTGTCTGTGAATCTCTGCAGAGTGAATTCAGCGACCTGGATGGAGCGGTGAGACACAGGAGGCAGGAGATGGAGGAGAGCAGCAGCTCTGACTCTCAGGTTCCAGACTATGACAAGATAGAAGGTACTGCATCGCTGTCCAGCTGACCAATTAGAAGCAGTCGCATGCATGTCACATGTATTGTCTGTGGCTGTCAACGTTTTTACTCACAAAACCTGAACCACTTTTGCACTTCAGTAGCAGAATCTGACTTGTGCTACTTAGTGCTGCTATAATTTTCCTTCTTTACCCCCCCCCCCCCCCCCCCCCACACACACACACACACACACACACACACTTACACAGCTGCGATGAAGTTGAAAATGAGCAGCTTGTATTGCAGGGCTTATTCAAACATACTCAGTGTGTCTTTCTCAAGAGGACTTAATCGGGATTACAAACCTGCCCCAAGTCATAACAGGCCCTGGGTTTCCCGTTTTGAATGCTTTGCTTGCCTTTTTGCTTCTATAGAGTTCACCGTTCCTCCATTCCTGGATATGCTGAAGCACACAGACAGTGCATCATCTCCAGACCACCAGCACAAAGTGAAGAACCCACATCTGAACCAGCAGGGTCCAGACAACAAGCAGCACTCCAAGCACCACCGAGGTAGGATGAGTCTTTAATCAGGGTCGTGTTAGTTTAAACGTCACTTTTATTTAAACCACTGGCACTGAACCTCTCATGGGACTATGAATTTATAATTTTATTATTTTAGTCCCTACATTTTATTTCTCTTTTTGGTCAAATTCATCATAGCATTGGCTCAAGTTTAGCTGACTCAGCTCCTTCTGTTTGGACTTATTTCTGTTGACATTGCTGCCTGCACTGTCCTGTACTGCTGCTCTCCTCACCTCTATTTTTACAGCCAAATATAAACTGCTGCTAACTTTGTAACAGTAAAATAAAAAATCGCTTTTAGAAGTGGTAAAATGAAAATATCCTCAGCTGTACTCAGGATTAAGGAGTCAGTCTGAGAACGCCAAAATTCAACAGCATTTAACTCTAAAAGCCACGAGAGGTGAGCTGAGGTGCAAAGAAGCACCGATTGTGATCTCATATGTGTCGTGTATGCAAACTGACCCGCGGGGATTTCCCAGAACACACACTTGTCAAATATAAATAAATGTAGTCCTGAATGATCTATATTTATCACTGAAAAAAAAAATACTCTGATGTTTTTGTCAAATAATAATATTATCATGTACCAACAGTAAACTTAATATTTTTATTTGTTATTAACAGGGTCTGTATTGGTCATAATTTTGCACATTTGCAGAGGAGATTTGGCAAAATGGGTTGCATGAAACTCATTTTAAACATTTGTTTCTAAATAAAGAAATACGTCACCTGGATAAATATTTTTTCTAAATGCATTAGATATCTTCTTCCCAGAATCCCTCACAGCTGCCCAAATTTCCTGCATATTCGCCAATCATCCATTCACTTCAACTTATCCTTTTCAGGGTCACGGGTAACGCTGGAGTTTATCCCAGCTGTAGGGACAAGAGGCAGGGTACACCCTGGACAGGTCGCCAGTCTGTCGCAGGGCTAACACATAGACAGAGACATTCGCACTCACATTCACACCTATGGGCAATTTAGAGTTTCCAATTAACCTTTCCCACTAAGTGCATGTTTTTGGACTGTGGGAGGAAGCTGGAGGAGCCAGAGAGAACCCATGCAAACACGGGGAGAACATGCAAACTCCACACAGAAAGACCCCGGCCTGATGGTGGAATTGAACTCAGAACTTTCTTGCTGTGAGGCAACAGTGCTAGCCATCATGTCACCGTGCTGCTTCTTCCATATTAATGGAAAATACGCCCTTATGATCCATTCTTCCATCTGCTCTCTCCTGCTTATCCAACCATAACTCTTCAGCTCCACTTCTTTTCTTGCTTATATTTATAATGACTCCTTTTCATATTGATTTCTATGAGTTGATGAAGCAGTCTATTCCAACCTTTTTAATGCAGTGCTGCTCTCACATGCGTAGGGCATTTTACTTTGTGTCTTTTTGTCGTAAACAAAGACATATTTGTTTGATCTTTCTTCAGGCTCGGATGTGGTGATTGACAGCAGGTGTCTGAAGCCAGTTTCTCTCAACACTCTGCTGATGGTCTACATGTTCCTGTAAGTTTGCTGCCTTTGATTCATGCATGTCTTCACTAAAGGATTCTTCTGTCACTCGTCATAATTGGAAATTAAGCTGATCACTTATATGATCTGTGGATTTATCCCATCCATTCATTGGATGCACATTAATTTCAGTTTATCATTACATTTTCATTTGTAGTGCATTTTAGCCTCATTTTGCTCATCTTCTCTTTTACCTGTGTTTTTCCTCAGAGTGTGCACCCTGGTCTTGTCTTCATGTTACCTGGCGTTTAAGATCATCTCACTGGAGCAGAGACTGACAACGCTCGGCGCTGTGGCCGAGTTCACACACCCGGAGTGAGTCGTCGAACTGTCTGAGACTCTGACAAGCTCTAGAAAACTTAGATAAAGAAGCTTGAACAACTGAGAAATTAGACATGGAAATGATAACCAGATGAAAGAGAAACAAAAACTGCAAAAGCGTCACGATGAATTTTATTCACATCCTCACAAAACAACTTTAAAAATAGCCCAAATAATGAAGCTAATGATCCAAACTAAACAGGCAACAGTGGATTCACACACATGAAATGGTTTCCTTATTTCGTCTCAAGGACTTTGGTACAATAATCTACAAGATTTACTTTTCTCTGATTTATTCATATTAGATTTTTGCTGATACATCTGACCCTTGTGAAGATTTTAAATCATTTTCATGGTGATTATTTTTGTGTTTTATTACCAGAAACAATTTTCTGAGTGGGTCCGCTGACGTAGGCACAAATCTTTTATCTGAACTGCTAACCATCAACCTGATGAAGCTGGAGAAGGTTGGTCTGTCTTTGTTTTTGATAGATACAGCCCTCTGGATATGCTATAATCCCCATTGATAATTTAATAATTAAATTATTAGACCATATTCTTACTCAACTAGAGTAGCTTTGCATGATTCACAGTTGTAGAAATAATCCCTCTTTATGTTATACTGGGTGCAACCCAGCAGTTAATCCTCTGTCTGAAAGTTGCTGTTTTAGCTCCATCTCTTTAAATTTAATGCAGAGATGGCGATGTTAGGGAAATATCCACTTTTTAGTACCCTGCAGATCCAAGAATAGGCAAAAATGTTCAAATCTGAGCAGTTAGAGGTCTGAAGCCTGAGTTACTCACTTTGGGATTACACAGATCTCATTATTTGACGTTTGGGCCATGTCTACAAGTGCATATGCTTAAAAAAAACTAAGGAAAAGCATAACAGGTCACCTTTAAAAATTGCGTGAATGTGTTGTCAGGTGTTTCTTTCATGAGCCTCTGAAAGCACACAGCAGGAAGGCTTCAGCAGTTTCCAAAGAGCAAAGTGTAATTGGATGCCTGTTGCCATTGATCAAACATTTATAGTCAGTGATCAGTTCAGAGCATCATTTGTAAGAAGAGCTCCATCAGTCTACACTCCATTTATATTTCAGGCTGACATTCGTCTCCTTACAAAGAAAAAGCAGCAGCTGACAGCCGCCTCAGTGTTTTAGACAGAAAATAAAGGTGGTAAAGGCTCAGAGCTGTGTCAGACTGTAGAGTCCACCTTGATCCTGAGTGAAATGAAAACTGGAACTTGACTGGAAATATTTATTTCACATTAAACCCGCTACTGAAAGAGATGATTTGAATTTAAATTGCTAGGAAGGGAGAAACTATCCACAGCTGCCAAAAAGAGTTAGGCCTGTAAACATTTAAGAAATAAACATCAGTCTTCATGTTTGGAAGAACTGCAGTTTTCTGGAAATCTGCTAATTGCACTACTTTGTTAAATAAGCATTATTTAACTTCATCTTTTACTCAAATCAAGTGGTCGTCAAAATTAGTGAAAACTCATGAATGTTGTCTTGATGGATACCTCCATCTTTTATATACAGTCTATGGTTTCCGTGTGTCTGCAGTGGTCTACTTGATCTCTCTGCAGACTGACTGCACAGCGATTATGCCAGCTTCACGTGTGCCAGAATAGTAAACGTGCCAATGATGTTGGTACTGTTCTCCACATCTTCTGTGTTATAACAGATATTCATGTAGACATGCGCTAACTGCTGTTTCACCTGCTTCAAGTCTGAGTCTCTAGGGATAAGGAAATGACCTTAACAACAAGATAAACAGGAGCAGGCTTCATTTTGAAATCTACACTTACTAACCAAGACAAACACTTGCAATATCATCAGATACGTTTATCTGCAGTCGAGTTTTCTGCCAATACAGTTTACAGTTAAGCAAAAGCAAACTTTGTTCTTTCAGGTGCAGAAGAACCTGCAAAGACTGCTGGAGGAAGCTGCCTGAAAGTACAGAAAACCAGTATACGCACAGTGAAAGTCATATATATTATTTTTGTAAATATAGTGTAAATATGTATGTTTGTTATAAAAAAAAAATAACACTACTGGAATGTATTCTGCCCTATGAAGCCAAAATACAGTAACTACTGTATATATTTGGTCAAATATACCCAACGTCTGGGTTTATATTTGTTACTTACATACTTTTGTATTATTTCAAGACTTTTTGTGCTCCACATGTGTAATTGAAAGTGAAGTCACAGCAGCATTAACAGCAGCATTCTATGTTAGTGTTTTCAGAAACTCCTTGACATTGGTATCAAGTTTCTGTACTGTTGTCTGTCTTTGTAGGGCAGCAACTATAATGATACACACAAAATAAATCCTTTTAAAAGAGAGAAACATTAATGCTAAAAATGGCCCCCTCTGGTGAAATTTGAACTGTTTTGCAGGGCTGCACATAAGTGGTCCGCAGGTGCACATGCGCTTTCAAAATAAAAGACGTGCACAAGATAAGAAGTTGCAACGCGCGTTTGCGTACATATGATTTTCTGGAGGACGACAGACATTTGTTTAGAACTCTTAAAGATGTCAAAGAACCAAGCTCCTTTAAGCAATTACAGAAGGAGTCCGGACAAATGAACGCACAGCGATGTGGTGCAGAATATGCAGTGAAAATCCCACTCTAGCGGACAAAAACAGTGCCTTTTAGTCCGCTAGAGTGGAAAAGAATACGCGCTTCTTTTGCGGTTCGGACTCCTGACATTTCTTTGGAGGTGGAGGAACGCCAAAGTAATTGCTTAAAGGAGCTTCTTCAACATCTTTAAGAGTTCTAAATAAATGTCTGTCCTCCAGAAAATCTTATGTACGCAAACGCGCGTTGCAACTTCGTATCTTGTGCGCGTCTTTTATTTTGAAAGCGCATGCGCACCTGCGGACCACTTATGTGCACCCCCACCCACCTATGGGTGTGCACCCTGGTGTTCAACTTGGTCATAGTTAAACCATCTTTAGCTGCTGTTGAGTTGTTGCTAAACCTGTGGCAGGCTCTGGCATTTCAAATGACCATTTGATGATTTAAAGGTGGAAACATGTCATGTTTTATGTGCTTCTATTGAGGCTTTCTGTTTACTGAACTTGTTTCAGTTTGGTGGATCACAGTGATGTCTGAGCCAGCTCAACACTTCTAAATGTGATATTTAACCAAAAATAAAGCAATTCAAATAATGAATTCTGATCAAAAATTAAAACACCAGAACGCAGGTGGTGGCCGTAGCTGGAGGTCATGGCCAAATTCTCCTAGAAAAAGAAAAGGAAACTGCTTTACAGGTATTTGTTACCTCATTTTGCAGAGGATACACTGGACCAACCATTTTCAAAGGAACAGAGAGATAATCCTGTCACATGATACAAAGTGTTGCATACTATAATTTAACTGTTTTTGAAGCATTTCCATTTAATACCATTAGTTGCTAGCATTGCTACTTATGGCATTAAATATCGTCACAGGCAAACTATGGACTTATGCTACTCACTGTTATGAAGTTTTGCCTCGTGTGAAGCACTTTATAATCACAGACTGTATATTTATTATGAACATTTCTCTGATGATGATGTCACCAATTGGTTTTGGACCACTTTATGAAGCCTTAGCTTTAGCATTTTTGTTTTTATTAGACAGAAGTGGTCATATTAGAATGACATGGTAGAGTGCTACGTTATCAGATGTAGGCACCTGCAATTAGGAACAAACAGCACAAACACAGTGGATAGGTCCAGTTCAGTGAACTGAATTAGTGAAGAACAAAGCCTAGCAGACAGACATCAAGTGCAACTTCCTGTGTCAGGACACCTGTAAAACACAGCACACCACTGACACACTATCCACATGGATCAGTTGTAGCTGCTATCCAGGGAAGACTGGAAAGTATGAGTCTACTGGAATTGACTCCCTTTTAGAACTAGTTTCATTTGGCCACTTGAGCAACTGCAGCTACTGGAAAATTCAGTGTTTCTTAATTTTTCAGTCCTAGAATTTGCCGCTTGAGTGTAAAGTAGATTCTTCCAAAAATAAAGGTAATTTGATATCTTTAAATGGTCAAAATGAAGTGAAATTTGTAATAATAATGGATTGCATTTATATAGCGCTTTACACTTCCACTATTCATTCACACACTGGTGGAGGCAGCTACAGTTGTAGCCACAGCTGCCCTGGGGCAGATCGACAGAAGTGAGGCTGCCATATCGCACCATCGGCCCCTCTGGCCATCATCAGTAGGTGAAGTGTCTTGCCCAAGGACACAACGACCGAGACTGTCCGAGCCGGGGCTCAAACCAGCAACCTTCCAAGACAAACTGCCAATTCTTGAGCCACAATTGTAATGCAGACTGCATTTGTCCTTATTTGGTTGCTGCAAAATGCAACTTTTTGGGATTACCACTAATTTAACAAATAAATATCACTGTGTATTTCAAGATTCTTCCACAACTGTCTCTGAAGCCCAAGGTTGTTCATTTTGGCGACAGGCGTGGGACTGTTTTTCCCCCAAGCAAGCCCAACTTTTAAGTGGTGTACTCACTGCCATTTCTCACGTGTAATTAACAAAATACAACATAAAATACTCAGTGCTATAATGCCAAGGCAAACCAAACCAAGGCTTCTAATATTTGTATTTCTTTCATTTCTAAGACATTTCTTAGAAAATGAACCTTCCTCTCTTAATATAATTTATACCCCCTTTGTCTTTCTGTTTGTGTTATGTTCCTGAGAAATCACATTTACTTCCATTACTTCATCCCTAGTAAAATAAATAAAATAACAAAAAAAATTAATTGCACACAGAAAAAAAAATCTTCTGTTGAAAATAATCTTTAAATTTGTGAATTATGAAACAACACAGTTCCAGTGGGATGTGCTGTCATCTGTGTTGTTCTTACTATGGCCACTGGGTGGCGCCAAAGTCAGAAAGAATGTTGCGGTTTGCCTCAAACATTAACACTTCACAGTTACTCTTTATATACTAACTTTATGATAGTGAAAAGTACTAGTATACAGTTATTATGTGCAGCTACATTTACTGCAAAAACTTTTGTCATTTCTCAGCTTGCATAGCTTCTCTTCTTCTCTGTTTTACTCTTCCTGCCATCAGAGGTGCAAAAAGAGGAGCTGAAGGAACTCCAGTCAGTCACAAAATAAGACTGATTTTGAAGATTCATTTTTAAACTGAAATTAGTTATAAGAATTATGATTTTTGATAATGCTGCACTATAAATTGCTGTGTTATGATGTCATGATGGGTATTAATGGTATTTATTTTTCATTTAGGCTACTATTAATTAAATTGACAAAATGGTGCAATGAAAAGGGCTAGTTATGTAAAAACCCCTCCTTTCACTATGATTTGTATATTTAGTGTGAGCCTGGCACATCGCATTACTCCCAAACAACACTTTTTCCTACAACATGTAAGGATGAAGTCTGTTTTTAAGGGAACAGAATTGCAATCTGATTTTTAGCCACAGTAGGCAAAGAAACTAAGCCTGTTATAAAATGCTCATGGATGGGACATTATTGAGAGAAAATGTACAGTGAGCAGGATATATCTTTCAGTATGGTTATATTATATTAGGGAAAGATTGTGACATAACTAGCTAGTTGACTTCTGACCTATCAGCCAATCAGCTCCTTGTCTTCTAGAGGTTGTCGCTACATTGCTACCCGACTTGCTACTTAGCTTAACCTTTAAAAAACAAACTTAACTTACAGAAAACTTTACTTACATATTTAGAAAGGTTTATTTGTTGTGTGCATATATTTTTATAGCTAGTCCCAAAATCAATCCCTTAGGGCCGATGAGTTAAAGGCTACCAATTTTAGCCAATATTACTCTGGATTAACTTCTGTGCAAAACTGTAAATAAAAGCTGAGTGTCACTTTAGAGTCTAAAACAAGTAAAGCCAAAGCTCAAGTGTCCTAAGGGAAACACCTCTGGTTACAATGAGATTACATAGAGGTCTATGGCAAAATAACCCTATGCTTCCTTGTTCTGTGACCACAGTAAACGGTTTCCTGGTTAGATATGGTCTCAGTCACTAGTTCTGAGTCTTATTAAACACTGTCTTGCAGTATCTGGTTTCCAAAATCTAACAGTGAGGACAAAAACTCTCAGGTGAAGTTTAAAAATGAAGTTTAAATGACAATACTGTAACAGCAAAGAAACACACAGTGTTGGGAAGGTTACTTTTAAAATGTATTCCATTACAGAATACATGCCCCAAAATGTATTCTGTAACGTATTCTGTTACGTTACTCAATGAGAGTAACGTATTCTGAATACTTTGGATTACTTAATATATTATCATGCTGTTTACAACTACATGAATGTACTATTGCTGTGATTTATTACTGTTACTGAAGGTCCGCGGCTCCGAACCGTAGTAAAGGGACCTCTGGCTAATACAGTGGGTTCTGTGTCGGACCCGTAGCCGAAAACTAGCTTTACTTTGTTGTCTGGGTCAACTTTGCTAGCGAGAGACAGAGAGAGGCGTTGAAAGGCTGCTCCAAAGGAACTTATTGTTTTTGGAGGAAAACACGAACACGGTGTACAGTCGAGTCTTAATAGCTTACTTACAACTGGGCTCGTCAGGCACTCTTCTTGGCTGCAGTGGTTATTATTATATTTACATGCTTCCAGCTCCCGTTTTTGCTCGATGACAGCTCGTACTTTTCCTTTTTCTCCCTCCCTCGCTCACAGACACATAACGGTACGGCAGTCCATTCTCCCTGCAGCACGGACTACACTGCCTATGATGCTACATTCTTTCGAGCTATACCTGTAGCATTCTGCCTATTAGCTTAGCACAACAACAACAAAAAGGCCTCTCTCACCCAGGAAACACGCAGAGAGAGAGCGTCACCCTGTAACCATGGCAACCATAACGCTGCCACCTGGAACAACAGAACGTAGCTGTCAAACAAAACCCAAACAGGCCTGACCCGCGACAATATGAAACAGGGAAGTACCGCCGTGTAATCCATTTATTTCAACAAAGTAACTGTATTCTAAATACCACCTTTTTAAACGGTAACTGTAACGGAATACAGTTACTCATATTTTGTATTTTAAATACGTAACGGCGGTACATGTATTCCGTTACTCCCCAACACTGGAAACACATGATGTGGGGCTGTAAGAGGGAAACACATTAATATTTTTCTTCTTTACCATCAGTCCTACTGTATGTTGTCCAGTTGCTAAATCTTAATGTATTTCCTCAAAGATCCATTTTGCAGCTTCAGTTGGTGGTGTTTTATTTTTTTCCTGAGTTACAGTTTATGTGATGTAAACAGAAATTACTCGCTGCTCTTCTCCATCGCTGACTGAAGTTACACAAACAGCCCCAAAGTGTCTACTTGTAATTCTACCCAAGACCCATAATGCACTGGGGGGGATGAGGGTTTCTATGGTGACTCTGACCGTCAACAAACATGGCTGACACAGGGAGCGCTGACCAGCACGAGTGAGTACATTTTCTGATTGTTTCACACTGAACACAGAGCTGTAAAGTGTTATTAAATGCACAGACTTACTTCCTTTCTCCAACCAGCATTCTGCACAGTCCGATTCAACAAACGAGTCCCGCTTTTCAGTGTAACAGCAAATAATACAAGAAGTTAATACCGTCTGTTTTATTTAGTACATTAAATGGTTTGTTACCGAAAATAAAATCTGTACAAAAATATGTGTAAAATCAAAAAATGTTCCCTTTTTTTTCTGAATGTATTTTAGATGCATTATCTTATTTCAAGAATCTATTTTAGTTCTTCTGATATGGAGAGTAACTGCAACCATCTCCCAGTGTTTCAGACTGTATTATTGGTCTGTGAACCAAAGGAAACTAAGTTCATTATTGACTTTAAATCAAGTTTTTTTTAATTCAATAGAGATTACTGGGACTAATTTAGAAAACAAAATGACCCTACGTGATTGCATTGCACTTCTATTTCCTCGGGCTTATTTACTAACACTAAGTGGCAAAGTCTTTGCAGCGCAGCAGCACCAAAACTGCAGCTCCTTTAGTTGTCTCTAAACTTTACAAACTAGCAGATAAACTGAACCAAACTGCATGAATCCTGCTCCAGAGTGCCCAAAAGCCACACCTCATATCCTTTTCTATTTACTCCCAGACGATCATCATGCCACGTCCCAACATTTTCAGCCCGACATCCAATGATCCCCAAACTCTACGTGATGCCGTGGAAGCAGGACATGAAGAACCGGAGACTCCTGATGAAGGCAGGTGTCAGTCAGGAGAACACATCCAATCAGATTTGTTTATGGCAGAAACAATGTTATTATTGGTTTGTATTTTTATTTATTTATTTATATTTGCTTTGGGGGGTTTTTTAAACTAAGGACAGCGTGGTGTGTGATGGGTAGGACGACTCCATCATCTGGCTCTGTGGAGTTTGTCTCTTGCCCTATGGCAGCTGGCTGAACCAGATAAGCAGAATAGGGTGCATGGGTGGAAGTTTAGAAAAATATTCTCATAATAAAGTGTGTGACATATTGTGTAATTTCCCAACATTTACTGCATAACTTTTCTACACAAAAATGCTTACCAGTAGAAGGGTTAACTGCTTAATGCTTTAAAGGAAAATGTAAGCTTTTTTAATGTACTGAACAATTAAAACATTTTTATGACAAAGGTCTAGCGGCTCCATAGTGTGGTCGTTTACTCATTCACCTAACAAATGAAAGATCCCTGATTTTATCCTGGGAGGAGACAAATCCATTTGGGATTGCATGAAGAAGGACGTCTGGTGTAAAACTCAGGTGACCCCTGTGACTAAAGGAGCATTCAAGAGCAGCTTGAATGGGAAAGGCCTAATCATTACAATGCCTCTTGTCCACACACCACCTTAAGAGGTGCAAGTCATATTAAGTTGAAAATTACACCCTAGATACAGAAAACTTACATGAGGAATATATATATATATATATATATATATATATATATATATATATATATATATATATATATATATATATATCCTTTTAATTAATTAAGTATAAAGTATAAACACAGGCATGTATATGATGCAGTCTCAGTAAGCAAAAGCTTCCTTGGGCTTGTTGTGAAAGTCATGTAAATGTCAAAAAAACTTTTTCCCGTTGATTCAGTTTCATTTCCCCTTTTCCTAAAAGTCGGTTTGTATTTTTATGTCAGTGAACTAAACTGATTTTCTCACTTTTTGTTAACTACGGTATGATTGCTCAGAACGCAGCTCTGGCGGGGATCCCTGTGGTTCCTCTTGAGGAGTCTTTGTGTTTCTGTGGTCGAGAACGTCTCTGCCACAGCCAGGACTCCGCCTACAGAACCACCTCTTCCTCCTCCTCACCTCCGTTCAGCCAGACAGGACTGCCCGCTCATTGCTCCTCCCACTTCTCCAGGTGAAACCCCACAGAGACTGACTGAGAAAAGGCCAGCTGTAACCACCTATGACAATAAATTTTTGGACGATTTACTTAAAATAAAATAAAATCTTTGCTACTTTTCTCCTCACAGATATAACAGCTCTGCGGTGACGACCAGAGGGCTTTTCCAAACCTGAGTACACATCACAGAAACACCAATAAAACATGCATATCTGATATAGAAACAAAGCTCTGAATCCTGTGTGTTTTGTACTGATATCCAAAATATAAATGTAGCAGAAACGTTCGAGTTTAAGTATTTCTTTGGTTGAACTTGAGCCGCTAGTAAAGAGTAAGAAGACTTTAACAACTTTAAAGCTTCTTCCATAAAAACAAAATAAGAAAGGTAGAAATAAAGGTGGAGACAGGGTCAATGAAGGACATAAGCACTGTGAGCACCAGGAGTAAAAGTGAAAAATAAAACAAATAAAAAAACAGATGATTTGACCCTAAACGTGTTAAACGCCCCTTCTGAGAAGAGAAAACACGCACTTACTCGGGCTTGAGTGTCCATTAATGGGCCCATTGTTCTGCTTGTCTTATCAGATTTCATTAACTTCAGGTTTTAAGGTGGTAAAGTTGTGCTCAGGGACAGGGAGGCTCACAAAGCTTCCTATTGATGAAATTCTAAGAAAAACACTATTAATCATGATCTTTTCTAAGAATTCCCCCCGAAAGTTAGAATAGTAAATCCTGGTAAAGATAAATGTTATTCCCAAAGCATCCTTGCCCCCAGAAGAGTTCAGGTGGAAACCTGTTAGGAGCAGGTAGGAAGGATTTTAAGAGCTTTGAAAGTTTTGTTAAGCAGAGGAGACAACATGCTGCCAGTGTTTCCTCTCCAAGAGAGCAAACAAAGTATTTGCAGAATCTGATAAAATTTATCTTGTTTAAGCTTTAGAGCAGGGGAGTCAAACATAAGGCCCGGGGGCCACAGTCAGCCCAGCAAAGACTCCAGTCAACAGGACGGCTTTGGAAAATGTTAAGGAAGGTATAAATTTTGGACTTTTAAGTGTATTTTCACAAGTTTTACAGCTTTGGCTACTGAAAAACACCTTCCCCATTCATTCAACATCAAAAAATCATGTTTAGAGACAAACAATAAAATTCCAGAAAAGCTCCCTTTTTCCACTATTTACTGCAGAAATCTCAGCGTTTTCTGTTTGTTTGTCCAAAGAGTCATGCTGATGGATTTCTTACATTTGCTACAGCAGCATGCCATTAGAAAAAAGAGACCTCTGTTTGTAATTGTACTTCTTTTCCTTATATTGAGTTCATTCATTTCAGGGGTTAAATGCATGTTATGGTTTTACACTAGCAGAAAGGGGAGTTTCACTGCTCCAGGCCACTTAAGATCAGTTTGTGTCCTGCAGTGTAAAATTAGCTTGAGCTGCTTCAGAGGCTCCGATTATTATACAACATGAAAAAAACTGAATTGACAACGCTAGCATGTTGATGTTTAACATGTAGTGATTTCACAGTAATATGAAAGAAACCAAGACAGACAGAGTCGGTGTCGCACTGGTTATTTAAAATGTCTCAAAAACCTTCAGTATTAAATAAATCTATCAACAGAATATGAAGAAACGACTGTTTAATGTATACATGTACACACTGTGAAAAAGTATTTTTTCACATTAAAGTATTTAGTATTAGGCAAACAGTAAATACAAAATAAGGGAAACAGCTTTCCAATGCTGTTAAATGCTACAGATTAAATTGTGCACGGGTCAGTCTCATCAGCTCTCTCACCGAATACAACGTCTCAATCAGGGCAGAAAGTGCGGCGCTCACCACAAGAAAGGACAAGTGAAAATGTGAAATATGCAAACAGAACAGGAATGATGACTTGGATCTTTCAGAGCCTTTTAACCTGAGTTCCCCTGAAATATAAACTGTTAATCTGAGAGTGCCCAACACTCTGAGTGAGAGCATGGATCAGAGCAGTGGTGGAATGCACCTTAGTACATTTGCTCAAGTACTTTACTGAAGAACAGTTTTAATGTACTCTGTTTAAGTATTTCTCTGTTATGCTGCTTTCTTTTTCTGCTTCACTCCATTACAACAATCTAACCTTTAACAGGCCGGAGTCTCGCTTCCAGTTTATTCAACAGAGATGTTCACTGCATGAAAGTTTTGATAATTGCAGTATGCAGTGTAAACAGAGATTGTATGATAAGGTTATTTTTACTGGTTATTATATGACCATTAACTATTAGATCGTTGTCACTACTTTTTGTGTTGAAGATAAAACTTTTGCTCCTTTCTCTGCTCAGAGTTTCTCGAACTTTCCTTAATCCATAAAATCACATTTTAGGCAGTTAGAAGCTCCAAGAATGTTTGTTAATCCCGGCCAATCAATTTGTTTTTCTTTGAGAGGTGTTAAACATTACTCGTCTATGGTTTGCACAACTGTTTCCCATCCGTGAGTCTTATCCGTGTTTGAGCTTAACTTGTTATTTCCTAGAACTGTTTCGTTGCACTTTCTTGCCTTGCAAACAGTTTCAGGGTCAGTCTTAATGCCAGATGACCCGGTGCCCTTGTTTAGCTGTGACTGGCTGATGATTTGTGTCTGTGGAGGGAGGAGATGTTTGAACAGATTAAACAAAGCTTAACCTGAAGTGATAATGATGGGACTTTTTGTGAGGAGTCAGTCACTTTTTTTTAAAATGTGTCCTAAAACAGCGGTCCCCAACCTTTTTTGCGCCACGGACCGGTTTATGCCCGACAATATTTTCACGGACCGGCCTTTAAGGTGTTGCGGATAAATACAACAAAATAAAACTAGTACCGGTACCGAAAAAAAGAAGATTTATTCATAACACACATGAAAAGAACCAGGAAAACAGAGTTAACGATAAAAAACGATAACAAAATAACGCTAAAAACCAATAAAAACCCTGAAAATCATACATTTCACACCCGAGCCTCAACTCTCGCGGCCCGGTACCAAACGACTCACAGACCGGTACCGGTCCGTGGCCCGGGGGTTGGGGACCACTGTCCTAAAATATAGAACCGAAACCACTGGTGTAGATTTTGTGGGGGTATCTTTACCTTTAAATTGCATAAGTAAAGACTGTACATTGTCAGCGAGAGTACCATCAACCAGATGATCCCCTATGAGCAACATTTGGAAAAAGTGTAAAGGAAGAATTCTCTTCTAGCAGGAAGACCACCAAGAGAACCAGGAAGAAGCCTTGGAAGGCTGATTGGGGGTGAGGGAAATGGAAGGAAACAAAAGAGGAGCATAGAGAGACCACAAATAAGAAACAACTACAGAAGAGACAAGAAAAAAAGTTCATTGTATTAAACAAAGTTATATAAAACACGGGGAGTAAAGGAGAAGGTCTCAGTCCATCATGGGAAATCCACCAGTAGCTTCAGCCTACAGCAGCAAGTCTACAGGAATCTAAAAAGTTGAATCCTGATGACATCTCTCTGGGTGCTCTGGCTTCCTCCCACAGTCCAAAGCGGTTAGTGGGGTTAAGTTAAGCCATTCTAAGCTGGTCATAGGTGTGAATCTCTGTCTGTCGCTCGGTGTTAGACCGACAACAGACTGATGACCTGTCCAGAGTGTTTCCTGCCTCTCACCCTGTGGCAGCTGGGATAGACTCCAGGCCTCCTGTAACTCTGAATTGGTGAAAGAGAGTGGAGGGATAATTTGTTTTAATATATTATTTATATGAATTATATCTATACACCATCATCATCATTATATAAGTTATTGTACTTTTCATGGTCCAGTCCACTTGGGCACCTGATCTAGAATGATTTGTGTCTTATCTACTTTCAGGAGTCGAATTATCCCAGTTGTTAAAGCTAAATAAAGTATTATGAGTATTATGTAAAATAAAGGTTTCTATAATAAACATCAACTCACATAGTAAAGACAGCTTTGCGCCTGCACCTCAGTCTTTATCAGAACATCCTGGCACACTGCTATTTCCTGTCAAAACCAGTGATAAGCTGATAGCAAGACTGTTTAAGCAGCGTTTGCTTAAGTTTAAGCAAACGCTGCTCAATTAGCAGTTCTGCACGTTTTTTTTTTAATGAAAACCACATTTTGATTTTAAATATTTTCAAGATCAGAACTTCTGTATTTACAGGAAAGGCAAATGCATCAGATCATCAACTCACAGCCAACTAATATTTGATGCTGGTGTTACTCATTTCTCATACTCCAGTTTTCAGGATTCACTCTGAAACTTTTCATCATTCCATTAATATTCAAACGTTAAGCTGTTAAACCAATACAGTCCTTAAAATCAGGATTACCAGGGTTACCAAGGCAATAGCAGTCAAAGATCACTCATTAGTTTTGCAAAGTTTAAAAAACGTATCTGAGTTATGATGAAGTGTTGCCACTAACTCACAATCCACGTCCTAAATAAAGATTAGATGGTCAGGTTGATTTAACTGGTTTCCGTCACTCTTTGTTTTTATTGTTCGGTGTTCGGTTTCAGCATCAAGAGCCTCGACAGAGAAAGCAGCTGTTGTTCCCCATGCTAATGCTGCTGCTGCTGCCTCGCTTCGTGCGTATCTAGGCCTCTGTGTGAATGTCTCAGTGTGTCACCAGCAGTGATTACAAATGTCATTGTTTAATGCCAACACACACTCGCATGCAGCGGAGCGAGAGGGGGTGGTAAAGAGGGAGTTGGTGTCTTTTACATATATTATTTAGCCTTGATGCAACAGAATAGTAAATTAAAGTCATTGTGTTTGTGTTTATAATGATTTTACAGTTTACTTTGCACCTACTGGATGAACTGGCTCCAAAACAGTGGTTTTGCTTCCCTGCGCAAGACTGCCAGTGAAAACTAAACATGCTCATATGCTTTACAAACTTTATGAGGAGGAACTCTGTTGCTCTACCCTTTGTCTAAGCGTCGTGTTAGTCTCTTCCTCTTGACTGAAACGCGCTGGAGCGCGTGCCGGAGTTTGGTGCGTAATGGACACCGATCCATCCTTTCTACTCTTGCCTCCTCCTCATTGTTCTCCGTGTTCCTGGCATGCTGGGCTGTCTCCAGAGTCCAGAGAGAGGAGGAGACAAAGCCAGAGATGACAATAAATCGTCTGAGTCACCATCTGAGGGAGAGACAGAGGGAGTGAGAACGACTTCGTGTCCTTTACGCATGTTATGAGCACTTTCAGAGACGCTTGTCGTGCGTCCTGGCGCATCCAGTGATTAGAGGTTTCCAAAGTACAGCGGAATAGTAAATGACTGTATTTCAGTTTATCCGTGTTTGGAATTAAATGTGGCAGCTTCCCTGTAGTTTTGGAGCAGGTGCTTTTTCCCGCTAACCGTTTGTCTCTCGGTGCATCACTGACAGAAATGTCGGGTCAGAAACCGTCGTTGAAGAGCGACGACTCCGCGCAGAGCCGCTTTCAAGTGGATGTGGTGACGGAGGCATCATCTGCAGCGCCCGGTCCGGCTGCCCCCTCTGCTCCGGCATCCACTGATGGATCCAGACCTCCCGAGGAGTCCAAAGGCCGGTTCAGGGTGGTGGGCTTCATGGATTCGGGCGCGATGGACATTGGACTCCCACCTGATGTCTCCCATGAGCCGGACACAGCAAAAAGCGACTCAGTCAGCCTCCATTCAACTGGCACGGGGCACACTCACATCTCTGACTCCCACTCCAACACCTACTACATGAGGACCTTCGGACACAACACTATAGACGCCGTGCCTAACATTGACTTCTATCGGCAGACAGCCGCGCCATTTGGGGAGAAGTTGACCAGACCGTCGCTGTCGGAGCTACACGACGAACTCGATAAGGTAACAAAAACATTTTTTTATTGGCTTCGTTATTAAATGATGCTATTAAATTTGTTATTAAAATAGTTGATCTCAAGTTTCACATCAAACACAACGAAGGCGAGAGTAAAGAAAGAGTCACGTTATGGTAAAATCGTCAACTTTAAAAGGCAGTTTAGACGCCGAGAGTTGAAAAGTTATTTCCCAGATTTAAAAACAGAACTAACACGTCACTACGCACTTCCCTGTTCACCTGACACAAGTCAGTTCATTTTTCAGTAAACAGAAAAGATTCCCTTCGCTCTTCCCTCAACACAATACCGCTTCTCATGACCCTGCAGGCACCCCCAGCCGCGCTCCCACTCCTTACATACAGTTCAAGGTAACAGACCACCATTGTACAATAACAGTGAGCCAGAACACCAACTGGGCAAAGCACCACCATGACCTTTAGGCGTGCCTTCATTTAAACAGTGAAAAAACACGAAAATCAGGCATCTCGTAAAGGTGTCGCCCTACTTCCAGTTGTGCTTCTTGTTGAACAAGTTCACTAAAGTACATCCAAAGTTATTGTTTTGGTGATGGAATTGGACAGTCTGACACATCTCTCCAAATTCTCCCAGTCTGGCAGTGGATTGGGATCCAGTGACAGTGAAGGCCATATGAAGTGATCTGTGTTATTTATCATCAAGTCATCTTTGCCTCTGATTCACTCACATTTTTCTTTTGATTTGTCATAGAAATGAAATGTGTTTTTCTTGATTTCATGCGTCAAAAATCATAAATTTCACTGGTTCTAATTTCTGTGGTTAAGCCTGTAAACTGTCTCTTGTATTTTTATTTTTATTTTTATTTTTATTCCTATTTATTCTATTTATCCCCTTTGTATATTTTATCTATATATGTCTTTGTATTTATATATGTGTGTATATATATATATATATATATATATATATATATATATATATATATACATATATATATATATATATATATATATATATAATATTCTTAACTCTGTAACTTCTGTCGGTGCTGTGCTTTTTGGAAAACAAATTTCCCAGAGGAACCCACCCGAGGGATTAATAAAGTTTTATCTTATCTTATCTTATCTTATCTTATGACTGGACTCAAAATCAAACCTGATGAAGGGGCCAAACTGGAGGCACTTTCGTGTGTTTAGTGGAATTGTTCCTTGTATGTGCACATACACAGATATTTAGCCATCTCACAGAATCACCAGCATACACGGACATCAGTTTGTTTGCTTGAGCGAGGCTGTGGATAACTAACTGCTTTGCTGCTGTGGAGGTCATGGAAAATGAGTTATACTGCACATGAAATGATTTCACTTATTATATAACAAAGCCACAGAAAACGAATTAACACACTATCTTTATCCTCATTGTGGTGAAACACCACCTTTAAACCAAAGATGTAAGTTTCCAACCCAGGTAAGTTTAGTTAACTAAACAGTTTTACATTTTCAGATGTCATATTTCAATTTGAATCCACTTAATAAGTAGATAATTAAATAGTAAAATGTTTTAAATCAAATATATATTGAAATAAATAAGATAAGACCACATTTATTCATTGCTTTTATTTTTTCCTGTATACTATTGACCAGTCAATCAACTTATTTAACTTCTACCCAGAGTTTCAGATTTTCTGTTAGGATTAGCATTACATAAAACATTTAAAACATATATATATTTATCATTTGACTAAAAAACTTCTCTCTCACAAAACTAAGACCACTGACTGTCTAATCAGAACTCAAGAGTCGCAAGTTCTCAACTTTTAAGTGATTGTAATTATCCTGTTGATTGTTAGGCTTCAGCTCTGTTCAAGTTTCTGTTTTCCTGACTTGTCTGGATTTTTATTCCCATCAGGAGCCCTTTGAGGATGGTCTGGCCAATGGAGAAGAACCATCGGCAGCTGAGGAAGCGGCAGCACTGGCAGCGAAGGAGGCCAAAGGAGGAACTGTCAAATTTGGTTGGGTTAAAGGAGTCCTGGTTAGTGTTCATGTCATGAATGAAAGCACAAGGTGCACTCTGCTTCTTCTTGTGGTATTTAAATGTGTTGAACTACTTAAACAAAACTGTAAACAGTCAACTTTCTTCCCACAGAGCAGGCAAGAATGAAACCCTTTAGTGTCCCATAATTAGACAATCAAATACATAATCTCATCATCTTAAGGTATAAAATGTATTTTCTCTGGTTATATTCTTGTCAGGTTGGATCATTTGAGAATAATTCTAGATTTAGGAAATGTAAACAAACTTCAAGTAAGCTAAGCTAAAATATTGCAGAAACTGGTTCTGCATAGAGTCTACACAGTGGTGATCAGGGGTGGAAATGTGCTGCCTCTCATCTGAATATTACTGCATCAATGCGCTGTATAGACGTATAGAAGCTTGTCTGTCATATTGCGCATGAAAAGCTTGTTATTAAGGTTGGTGCAGGAAGGAAGACAGTATTCTCTACCCAAAAGCAAATGATGTATGACATAAATATAGCATCGTCCTTTTCTCAGGTATTTTGGCTTTCTTTTTGGCAGCTGTAAGGTTTAATTCAATTCAGTTTTATTGAATTGAATCACCTTGAGGCGACAACAACAGTCGCTTCAAGGCGCTTTATATTGTAAGGTAGACCCTACAATAATACATACAAAGAAAAACCCAACAATCATATGACCCCCTATAAGCAAGCACTTTGGCGACAGTGGGAAGGAGAAACTCCCTTTTAACAGGAAGAAACCTCCAGCGGGACCAAGCTCAGGGAGGGGCGGGGCCATCTGCTGCGACCGGTTGGGGTGAGAGAAGGAAGACGGGATAAAGACATGCTGTGGAAGAGAGACAGAGATTAATAATGAGTGTGATTGAGTGCAGAGAGGTCGATTAGCACAGAGTGAATGAAAAAGGTGACTGAAGAAGAAATACTCAATGCATCATGGGAATCCGCCCCAGCAACCTACACCTGTTGTCTGTCTTTACGTTTTAACTGACTTCTGTTTGTGTGTTGCAGATCCGCTGCATGCTGAATATCTGGGGTGTGATGCTCTTCATCAGAATGTCCTGGATTGTGGGACAGGCTGGAATTGGTGGGTACAAACAATTAGTGACTCAGGAAAATGTGTCACACCCTTCATCACCCAGTGCTCATGTGACAGGCTTACATGCAAACAAACGTTGCTTTGCGAGCCATCAGAATATTAAACAGCTTGTTTGCAGAAAGAAGATGAACTGAGAGGCTGAACCAAGATAAATGAGGATTGTTTTGAACTGATTCATGCTATTCATGCATGCGTAAGGAGGGAGGCTGCTTTTAAGGTCTGATTTTGTTCAAGCTACTCTAGTAATGTCTAAGCATAAAATCACGGAGTCTGAAATAAGCAGAAAAGGTCTCTTTTAAATTTAAGTAGAGATAAAAGTATTAAACAGTCCTCAAACCACACAGTAAAACACCTAAATGGACTGCATACTATCTTTAAGTTGTGCATAAAGGTACAGCAGAACCAGCTAGGAAATGGTGTGCTGGCTACACACTGACAAGGTTTCAGATCAATTACATTATGCATTACTGCTCATTTCTACTGATAAGTCATTAAAAATAGCTCCTCTATGTTTTGCAGACTGCTTATTGACCACATAAGCTCGTGTACAAATATAGCAGGCACTAGCTCTAGCTAGTTAGCGTACTATAATAGAGTTTTTTCTTAGAATTTTATTTAATCTTACCTGTGATGATGAACTGAATCTAAAAATAAATAAATATATAACCTGCGAGGAAGCCCATTTGGCCCATATGCATGTTTTATATTTTGTTTTCAACTGATTGAAGACTGCTGATTTTTGCTCATTTGCCTGTAACGTCTTGATACATTCTCAATCATCCAGGAAAATAAATCTCCAAAAGTTGATTCTGTTCATCTGGACGTAGCGTTTTTCTACGTCCAGATGAACAGAATCAACTTTTGGAGATTTGCCTGTAACTTCACATATTTTTCATGTTTTTGTAAAACAGGACTGACCATTGGTATCATCTTGATGGCCACTGTGGTCACCACCATCACCGGTCTGTCTACATCTGCTATAGCGACCAACGGCTTTGTACGAGGAGGTGAGACCCATATAAGACATTTTACTTTTACAAAAGGTCTTTAACGTCTAGAATTTCAAAACTAAACCTACAAATGGACTAGAAACTGCTCAAAATGTGTGACAGCAGCAATAATTTATATCACTTAACATCTGAATTTCATGCCGTCCAGGAGGAGCATACTATCTGATCTCCAGAAGTCTGGGGCCTGAATTTGGAGGCTCCATTGGTCTTATCTTTGCCTTCGCCAATGCCGTAGCTGTGGCCATGTATGTCGTAGGCTTTGCAGAGACAGTCGTTGAGTTGCTCAATGTAAGAAATGCTCTGGTGTACTTACGGAAATCTCTCTGTGATATGCGAAAGATTCTCATATCGAATTAACCTGTTAATTGGTTGCAGGACGTTGATGCCTTGATGACTGATGAGCTCAATGACATTCGTATCGTTGGGACTTTGACCATCATCTTGTTGTTGGGAATCTCTGTAGCTGGGATGGAGTGGGAAGCCAAGGTATAATTACAACAATGCCCCAGAAAAAAACTTCAAAACCAAAGGCTTCAGTGAGATTTCAATAAAAGGGCATAAATCATTTGTGTCCTTAAAAATGTTGATTGTGTATTTCTCGTCAAAGCTGCTGAGTTAACTTTGGGATTTGGAGCTTTTAAGAAAAGGTCTGCCAGTGTATGTGTTCATTTCTGAATGCAAATCTGCAATCAAACTAAATATAAATCAAAAAAGAACAATTTTTGGTGCGTTAGTGGCATGGCTACAGTATTAAAAAAAAAACACCCACCGGTCCAGACTGACCTATATCTACAAATACTGAAACAATTCAAATGAAATCTTGCACTCATAAACATGTAACCAAGACATTACAATCTCATGATGTCTTTCTAGCACCAGAATTAAGCATGTACTTCATTTAGAGGATATAAAGTACTGATACAATTGATATCTGGATCGATCCCTCCACCTCTGCCTCTACCTACCTCTGTATACATTGGTGATTTGAGTCTCTGCACAGACAAAGCATACTCTGCTCAATCATCCCTCATGACACTAATGGAGATAACAATTCAAAAAGTAAATATCTGCATGTTATATTTAATATGACTTGAAATAAACTCACCGGGAAGGTGTTGAGGGAAGTCAAGGAAGCTGAGGGAAATCATCCCACAGAAGTCTTTATAACTGGTTTCCTCCTCAGAGCCAAAGGTGATGCCTACTGGCCATTAAAAAGAAGTTTGAGATAGTTTGAGATTTTTATAATATTTCATATCTGAAAGATACACTCATCTCATATATAGACTGTTATATAGACGGTTTATGTCCAGAGATCCTGGATTAATCAAACATCTGACAGGCCTGATTACTGGATGCAATTTATTCACTTCAAGGCACAGTTAGTTAATTGCTGGCGTCACCTAAATTTATAAAATCCTGGTATTAGTAAGCTATCTCATCTGTAGGCCAGCACCCCAAATTCAAACACATCAACCAACATACATGTTTGTAACAGGGTGATTTTAACTGAGAAACTGGAGCAAGTCTCTCTTCTTTCTTACTCATGTGTTTTCTTCTACTGTCCATCAGGCTCAGATTGTCCTCCTGGTGATTCTGCTGGCAGCCATTGTTAACTTCTTCTTTGGATCCTTCATGCCATCAGAAAGCAAAGAGCCTAAAGGATTTTTCGGATACCGCAGTCAGTCTGCATTCTTGTCATTTCTTCACACGGGGATTAGCATCCTCTAAATTCAGTGTTAGGATTCGTGTTGATAATCTATCTTACTTATTCTTCTCTCTTGGTTCTTTTCTCTTACAGCGGCCATCCTTTTAGAGAACTTTGGTCCAGAATTCAGAGATGGGGAGACGTTTTTCTCCGTATTTGCCATTTTCTTCCCCGCAGCTACTGGAATTCTGGCTGGAGCCAACATCTCCGGAGACCTGACCGTGGGTTTTTCATCTTTGTACATTTATATAAATTCAAGTGATGATTTTGGTCATAAGTTGTGACAGTATTGCTTTTTGGTTACACAGTAACCAGATCACACAGAGACTTGTGAGAAAAGAAAACTCACCTTCCAAAGTTTTTCTTTTTTACATAGAATCTTTACAATTTTTACAAGTTTATAATTTTTGAGTTTAGTTGTTGTTCTTTTTTTTAAATGCTCATACTTCATGCACCTGATGTTTGAGATGTATAAGATAATTCATCCTTTCCAATAAATTAAAATAAAAATGTATCCCATTCTCTCTTTAGGATCCTCAGTCTGCAATACCTAAAGGCACTCTGTTGGCAATCCTCATTACAGGGCTTACCTATGTCGCTGTCGCCATCTCTGCAGGTAGATACACTTTAACAGTTGTGCACCTGAGATAGATAGATGGATGGATGGATGGATGGATGGATGGATGGATGGATGGATGGATGGATGGATGGATGGATGGATGGATGGATAGATAGATAGATAGATAGATAGATAGATAGATAGATAGATAGATAGATAGATAGATAGATAGATAGATAGATAGGTTTAGAAGTAAAAGCTTTGTATACATGTCACTTTACCGATTACTGATCTACATCTGGTTGTGCTTCCTGCAGGTTCCTGTATTGTGAGAGATGCAACTGGTGACCACAATGACACAGTGAGCCCCACAGTGAACTGCACCGATGCTGCCTGCACGCTCGGCTATGATTTTTCCATCTGTAAGGAGGGAGGCTGTCCATTTGGCTTGATGAATGACTTCCAGGTAACACTGAAGCAGATGATCTTAACACTACCTGTTTTCTTGGTACTTGCCGTGTTGATTGTTCCAAAGATTATGGCGAACATATCACAATTCATAATTCATATCATAATTGTGACAATGACCAGTTTTGAGTTTGAGTATAACTTTGGCATAAAACTGTGTAAAATAAGTTATTTATAAAACCCTGCTTTGATGTGGGGATACTGCGCGTTTACTTTATGACCACTGTGATAGGAATTATGAGATCTAATCAATTAAGTGCGAGATGCAAGGTGCTTGAATTATAAACAGGATGTCATGTTTTACAAACAGTGGGTTAAATTAGAAAGAAGTTGCATTAATAAAAGACAGAATTGTGCTTTTAGGAGGGAGAGAGGAAAATATATTTTGTTTCTCTTTTGGTTCGTGGCCATTAATGACTAAACCCTCATTCATGCGCTATTATCTGTGAGTAAATATCAAAGCTGTTACCATCTGTGTAAGTAGATTTTTTGGCTCCCAGCTGCACATGTGAGACTATTTAAGTTTTTTATTTATTTTTATGATGAGCATCTTTTATGGATCAAGTGTGCGCACACCACTGGGAAGGATCTTAAGATTAAGTTCAAGTAAATGAGGGTCTTGAGCACCACCTGGTGCAGCATCCCTTCTTCCTCTTGTGGCTAAAGGCAGTTTATTTCGACTCAGCTGGATGTTTGGGCTCTTTGCTTTAATGCTAATCAGATGATTGCTTGGCAAAGCTGCTAAAGGTCAGGGGCTGAAATTGGTCCGTTTCTTCCTGCTGCTATGAAATATTAAAAGTACTTTATGCTCAACTAGGGTACCGATGAGTTCACCCCGGCAGAAAGATGCGTCGGGATACAAGCAGAGAAAAAAGTCAAGCTTAATTCGTATAGCACCTTTTCATGCAGGTCAGTCAGATCACTGACAAGCTGTTTACAGGCCGGAGCAAAACTAATTGTAAAAACACAGAAAGTAAAATAAAGTTTCAGTAGACTGCAATTACACTACAATGTAAGAAATAAAATAAAAAGAGATTAAATAATATAATACTGGATAAATTGGATTAAAAGGAGAACATCACAGATGAGTACACATAAACAAATACAATTAAACTGTAGTAAGTAAAGCAGAAAAAATTAGTAAAGTAAGTAATGTCTAAAGTATACCCAAGCCTGCTTTAAATTTACATTTAAAAACTTAGTTCAGTTTTATTTTGCATAGCGCCAACTCACAACAAAAGTTTGTTTTTTTTAAATATAAAATAAAGAACCTACAAAAGAGAAAACACCAAGATACAAATGACCTCTATGAGCTGCACATGGCAACAGTTGGAAGGAAGAACTCACTTTTAACAGGAAGAGTCCTCCAGCAGAAACAGACTCAGCGAGGGGGAGCAATGTGCCATGACTGGTTAGGGTCTGCAGGGAAAGCAAAGTAAGAAAAGGAGAGCATCGAAAATGTGTGTTAGAGTCGCAGCAAGTTGGGTGAGGTGACCAGGATGCCACCACGGTATGGAAATTGATGCTTTCAGCTGATATTAAGACACATTAAGAGATATTTATTGTTTACTTCAGTCAAAAATTCCAGACAATCCTAGGAAATTGTATTACATAAAGTCGTTTGCACACAGGCAGCTTGATGTGAATTGAATCACCCACTTCTATTGTTTCCAGTGGAAGCCTACACACTGGCGTCAGTGCTGTGTCAGGATGCAAAACTGTCCCATTTCCTGTCGTCCACACACCTCCACAAAAACAGCTGTTTAATCAGACTGACAGCGTTTTTACACATAAACTGTGTGAGCAGTGGGTACTTGAAGACACAGACACACAGGTGAAAGTAGTCAAGACAAGTGAGGACTGAAAGACATAAAGCCAAAAAAGACACAAGTAAAAACTAACTATACACTCAGCAGGACAAGACTGACACTACACACAGTAAAGATGAGCATACAGACCAGGAAACACCAGCAGACAGAAAAACAATAATTAAAATTAAAAAACAAATATCACCACAGTCCAACTTCTGTGGAACCAAATCTCTCTGTAGCATAAAGCAACAATCCAAATTCAACAAACTATGATAAATGTATTCATTTTCTTGACTGAGCAATATGATGGCATATATGGCAAGACAACTGAAATCTCTGTATGCATTTTATGTGGACCAAACTGTATCTCAGAAGACTTTTTGAGACGTGCAACAATTGAATCCAAGATATTTTCATTTTATGGATTAAATTAAATGTCAGTAAACTGTCCATGTATATGTTTGACAGTCTGCACAGGCACTGGGTGCACATTTCTGCTGTTATTATAACTCGTTTATATAAGTCATACTTAAAAAAATGGTACTTAACACGCGTGTGAATGAGCAAGACTGCTGCTCTGACCCTCTTTTACTGTATGTGCTTGTAATGTAGATGGCTGGAGTGTGTGTGTCTGTGTGTGTGTGTGTGTGTGAACAAGAGAGAGAGAGAGAGAGATGAAGCTGTTCTCAAACAAAGTGCAGCAGAAATAATAGCGACTGTTGTTTTGAGTCACAAGGTTCTCGTGGCTCAGTGCTGAATGAGAGCATTGAAAACATCCACCTACACACACACACATACACATGCGCACACAGAGCTCACTGACACTGATAGCGCTGACATGTTGCAGCACTACAGACCGAAGCAGCTGCCCGAGTTTGATTATTACTGTTGCTGAAGAAGAAAAGCAGATCTGAATGAATCTGATTGTCTTTGACCCTTTAATGCCTTTGAATCATATTTGCTACATAAGTTTCTGAGACCTCTGTCTCATCAACATGATCAATACTTGCCATAATTTCTAAATGTTATGGACAAAACTCTTTTTTTTGTCTAAAATTAAGATTGTTGTTAACAAAAAGTTGCCAAAAACACCCAAAGTATCAATTGCGATACAAAAAATATATAATAAAAATATATCACACACAACATGATATAGCAAAAAAAAAAATGTGGATTTTGTTATAAAGGTTAATAAATATCTCAGTTCCAAAAAAAATCAGAATTTTCTGGCGATTTTTTTGATGGGTTTGGTCTTCGACATCATACATTGTTCGTAGGATCTGTGTAGAGCTGTCCTCCCTCCTTCACTTCAATCAGATATGAAAATATTCTCTCTTGAGATGATTTATACTCTTTTAGGAGCAAACTCAGTTGAATGTAGAGATGGGAATCACCATACATCCCACGATACAATATTATCACAATACTTAACGCACGATACGATATTATTGCAATTTTTAAAAATATTTTGCGATATTCAGATTCTGTACATAAAGGTAAACTTTATCAATATTCATTTGATCTAATATCAAAGTCTCACACTCAGTCTTTCTCTCATTTCAGTTTTATTGTTGACAAACTGAACGGTTTGTATTACAGTCTAGTCCAACTTAACTGAATCAACCATCTGGTACAATTATAGCTATTCTGAACTATGCAATTTATGAAAACTATGCAGCCCCTTCAGCAACTGAAGAATTTGAAAGTAAATTAAAACAAAATATAATTTTACATTAAATAAAAAAGTTTTAAACTTAATTAAAATAAAACATGTCTTAAATTAAAATAAGTAAACTGTCATGTTTATTGCTGCCAAAAAAAAGTTCAACACATTTGGACAGTGAAGGAATGTCAGGATTCTTGCTCAGAAAAAGGATCAACATGCTCTGAAGTCAGAGCACAAAAACCTTTTTTGTAACAAAATATCAATTTCTGCTGTCCCTGTATCCATACATTATTAGCAAACAAAATATCACGATACTACACAGTATCAATTTTTTCCCCCACCCCTAGTTGAATGGGTGATGTTTTTGCACCAAATATCTACGTCACTGCTTCATAATGATGCACCTCGTCCCAGTGAGTCGAGCAGTCCTGCTTCAGAATACACTTTTAAAATCTCAGCGTTGCTTTCTCATGTGCAGAAATGTTCACGTGGATTGTGATTTTCACCAAAAACACACAAAAAACGTTCAGGACCTCCTACCCGACCGTGCAAGAACAAGCTGTTTTCAGCCGTTTTTAACTAAATTTTGATACCAGGACCATCTTCTAAGCATTATTTCAACTGTACTAAATACAATTTCTAATAAAGTCATATCTGAATACAATGGGTGTGAAATTTAAAAATAACATTGGTATTCAGATTTTCAATATAAAGTTTCAAATATATCTGTGAAGGTTCCCAGTCATCCAGGTCATCGTAGTCAAAGGAGCTTGCAAAGAAAAGCGTCTGGACTTCTTTAAGTTGCTTGAAGACGTTTCACCTCTCATCCGAGAAGCTTCTTCAGTTCTAAGGTCAAATGGTGGAGAGTCCCAGATATAAACCTAGTGGGAGTGTCCCCCCAAAGAGGGACAAAAGGACCCCCTGATGATCCTCTAATTGCCTGAGCCAAGGTGTGAAACTGGGTGTGGGTCCCAATCAGCCAGGGTTTCGGGTGAGCTCATTGTGAAACCTGGCCCCACCTTATCATGCGAATTCCTGAGGTCGGATGGCCCAGGATGTGAGTGGGTGTTAAGGCGTCTGGGAAGGGATCTCAAAACTGGATTATAGATGGCAGGTTTAAATCTGGGACTCCCCACCATTTGATCTTAGAACTGAAGAAGCTTCTCGGATGAGAGGTGAAACGTCTTCAAGCAACTTAAAGAAGTCCAGACGCTTTTCTTTGCAAGCTCCTTTGACTGTTTCAAATATACCATATTTGGTATATTTTTCTTGCAGCAGAAGGGCGGAGGGCACTAAAGTATCAATCGGTTAGGGGTGCTCAACTGAACATATGTGTCACAGTAGTTAATTAAAACTTTAGTAATATAAGTAAAAGTGTTATGACATCATGCGCCAAAAGAAAACTTTCACGAGTTAAAGGCAACAAAGTTACAAAATGCAAAACAAGCATCCACTGATTCTGAGATCTTCTGTGAGGGGTCAGCTATGACAGACAAAAATATATCTGCAGCCTATAACTTGGAAAACATTGTATTATGCAGGTACACGTGCTTTCATGAACTATAATATTTGTGCTAAAATGGTGGGAAGATTTTTCAGACGTGTTTGATTTTATAGAAAAGTAACTAAAATTCAGAGGGGGACAGTTGTGTCACTTTGCCGTGCACATCTGTCAGAACCTCTGTCCTAGACATACCAATATTATCAGAGTAGAAAAAGCAATATTCACTCTCGAATATCAGGTTGTACAAGCAAATGTTGCATAAATATAGGAAATGTGACGGTACTGTACTTGCGTTTCAGTGCTATCGCAGATGTGGCGGCAATGCTGGGGCTGTGTAAGGCAGCACAAGTGCAGCGACAGTAACATCGTGGCTTGTGGCAAAAACTCACAAAAAACTGTCAATGGAAATATCTTTAAAATGCTTCAATTTGTGCTTCATTTTAGTTTCGATTAAGCTTGAGTACTGTATGTGTTGTGCTGTCAAAAAATGACAGAACATAATAACAGATATTTAAATCATCTGACAGAAACCTCAGAGTTAATTTAGAAGCAAATTTACAGAAAACACCTCTGTGGAAATGGCACACGAGTGACATGATTCAGGTAGAAGAAACACAGTCACACAGGTGGAATATTGAGTGAATTATTATAATAATAATAACAATTAATGAATTATTGAAAATAGAAGAAATGAAGGTCACACTGCACACCATCAATTATCTACAATAAAATCAGAGACTTTAAAACTCCGCTAACATTGGCCAATGTATATAATCTATCTCTCCAAATACCTGAATCATGTGACTTTTTATATCCTCTAAATGTTTATTGGTCAGCGTGACTTTAAAAGATGCTCCTGTGTCGTGCAGGTTATGAGTCTGGTGTCGGCCTTCGGTCCTCTGATCACCGCGGGGATTTTCTCGGCCACTCTGTCGTCAGCTCTGGCCTCGCTCGTCAGTGCACCCAAAGTCTTCCAGGTCAGAACCATAAAGCTCCAATTTATTTCTGTTTCAGCTGTTTTCGGACTTATTTCCTCATCTGCCCGCTCCTGATTGTTTCAAAGTTGCTTGACGAACCTGCCAACATTACTTCTATGTTTATTAAACTGAGTGATTTCAAAGTTAATAAAAGCTGTATTTATTCCAGGCTCTCTGCAAGGACAACATCTATCCTGGACTTAGTGTGTTTGCAAAGGGTTATGGCAGGAACAATGAGCCGCTCCGTGGTTACGTTCTGACCTTCTGCATTGGTCTTGCCTTCATCCTGATTGGTGAGCTGTTTAAGTAAACCTTCAGCTCCTGCATAAGAAACATAAAGAATAAAAATATCTACAAAAAAATGTTAAACCTGTCTTTTGTCCACTAGCGGAGTTGAACATCATTGCTCCAATCATCTCCAACTTCTTTCTGGCCTCGTATGCTCTCATCAACTTCTCAGTTTTCCATGCTTCCCTGGCCAGCTCTCCAGGTAATCTGTGGAACTGTAAAGGAATTATGACTAGATTATAGATTATATGAAAATTACCACAGTGTTATGCTAGTATTTCTGAAAGTTTTCTCAATCTTCCTTGTCTTGACTCATCTCTTAATGGCATTTTAGCTAGTATACAAATTGGTGAATGATGTTTATAGTACAAAAAGTCCTTTGTTGTTGTTTTTTCACTGTACTAAACATAATTTCTATTAAAAACATCAAAAGAAATCCCTCTGTTTGGCCTGTTAACGTCTGATCTACTCTCACCCCTCCACTACAGGGTGGCGCCCCAGCTTCAAATACTACAACATGTGGGTATCCCTTGCCGGGGCGATCCTGTGCTGCGTGGTGATGTTTGTCATTAACTGGTGGGCGGCCCTCGTTACGCTGCTCATTGTCCTCGCGCTCTACATCTACGTCAGTTACAAGAAACCTGGTAAGAAGACAATGGCACAACATTTGATCCTTTCCAAACTTCTAACAACGACCTGCTCACCAATATGAAGCTCTGGGTCAGGTACTTCCAGCTGATTTCACGCGGCACCATTTAGTGGCCGTTTCTTTAATGGCTACTAAATGTGGGTGTCACCAAAGAACATCTAAATACTCAACACTTCCCATTCTCTGGATGTCCGACTTCTTGCGAGAATGAATGCACTGGTGTCATCCTCCAGTCACAGGGAAATTAAATAAAAATAGAGCAACTGCAGCAAAAAATGATATATAAATTAATACAAATAAATAAAAAATGCATGGTACTGATACCTGAGCTCAGGACGGCTGACATATTTAATGTATGTAACTCTTAGTTGTGCCCATTCTTTACTTGAGTGTTTCCATGTTTATCCACTTTTGCTCCTGTAGGAATTTTTTGGCTTATTAATCAATATGTTTGATTTCTCCCAACATTTTAAAAGAGATCTGTGTGTTAATTTAAATGGTGCAATGAACAGAATAATAATCTTATATCTGCAAGTTTTCTGGCCTGCTTCAGTTTTGACTCTGTATAGGTTCTGCATCTTGTCTTTTACGAGCTATCTGAGGAATTCAAGTAGCTCATGGAAAACAAACTAAATATAATCACTTAATAAACTGTGATGTATTATTTAAAACATATAATGCAAAGCAGTTAACATTAGTCCCACCTGCACAACCTGCAACAATACTTACAATATTAACATATTAATATTACATATACTGCATTATGCACTTTTACTTTCTTTAATGTTTATCTTGATTTATCCTATTATGAATTCATCTTTTATATGCTGCAATTAATGATAACGACCATGATGATGATGATGATGACTGTCATTATTATATTGTGGACAACTGAACTCTATGAGATGACCAATCTACTCAAATTCAAACTGCTGTTTCCTCTAGATGTGAACTGGGGTTCATCCACTCAGGCTCTGATCTACAACCAGGCTTTGACTCACTGCCTGAACCTCACCGGAGTCGAGGACCACGTTAAAAACTTCAGGTCAGCATGAAGCTTCAAGTGGAGCTGAACTCATGGACTAAAAGTGACTGAAACAAAAACCAAACCCTACATTTAACTCTAGACATGCTGACCTGGTAGATGTTACAAGGTTAATTCTCGGCACATGTAACCAACACAAAGGCATTCAGTAGTAACAGTGGAAACTTGGCTCTAACTGAATTTAAATGATCAAAATTTAATCCAATTTTAAAAGTAATTATTTAAACCAAAATAACCTGACTTCTTGTTTTAAAACTACCTAAACTTGACCTTCTGTATAAAATGTATATCGACAGGCCGCAGTGTTTGGTGTTGACGGGTTATCCAAACGCTCGTCCCGCTCTGCTTCAGTTGGTGAATTCTTTCACCAAGAACGTCAGCCTCATGGTCTCCGGTCACGTCAGAACTGTACGTACCAAATGTCACCTGTTAGGTCTGCATGTTACGCTTTCTTTCACATGGCGGAAACATTCTGTGCTTCATCTCCTCCCACTCCTGCTCCAGGTGTCCCGTCGGTCGAACTTTAGGGAGCTGTATCAGGATTATGCCCGCTGTCAGCGCTACCTCAACAAAAAACGCATCAAGGCTTTTTATGCTCCTGTTTTTTCAGACAACTTGAGGCACGGAGCTCAGTTACTCCTGCAGGTACAGAAGAAGCCTTCTTTTTGCACCCTTCATCTTATATTAAAGTCACTATCTACAAATACGTGTTTCCTCCCCATGCTAGGCTGTTGGTTTAGGTCGTCTGAAACCCAACACACTGGTCATGGGTTTCAAGAACAACTGGAGTGATGGAAACATGAGAGATGTGGAGAATTACATCAACACTATACAGTAAGGGCTAATGCGTCTTTTTAAAGAGCTACCAACAACCAATTTTACAATCATACTGTTTTTTGTTGTGCTGTTATCATTAATCGCGTTAAAATGACGTTAACGCCATGTAGGCTCTCTCTATCAGATTGTAATGTTAAAAGTTAAGATTAAAAAAGTGGACTAATCTTTGTCTTTGATGCAATTTTGCAGCTGAGGTTCTGCATCACACTTGGAGTCATTTTTGTATAGCGTTTCATTTATTTATTTTAGGGATGCAACGATACCAATTTTTTCAAACCGATACGATACCGATACTTGGATCTGAGTACTTGCCGATACAGAGTACAAAAACCGATACTTCTACCACACACACAAATACAATTAATTGGAAGACAGGTTTTTATTTTATTCCCTGCCGATAAAAAATAAAATCTTACTAAAAATTACCACAAAAATTTCAAGTGAAAAATAAGCACTTCTGTTAAATTATTGCAGAGTCTCCACATTGTAATTTTACAAAATATCACTGAACTATTGGCACTGTCTGGGCGGTTGGGAATTTCATATCGCAGCTCGAGTATGCTGAGAAGACGGTGCAATCCTATGTTTTCCACGGCCGGCATTGGCTGGTCATCCAGAGCGATAAAATGAGTCAGAGCCTCCGTTATTTAAACTGCCCGTGGATTTTCTCTTGACATTTTTCTTCACTTTTCCAAAACCTGAGTTAAAGTTGGCTGTTCCACACTGCTGACATTTTGTTTAGCCTAGCTACAGCAGCCTCCAGTTTCTCTTTTTTTTTCTGGAGCCGCCAGTCTCACTCGTCTAACCCTGTGCCTGTTTAGCGCGGGATGTCCCCCTAGTGGCCAATCTAAAGAACTACAACAGAAATGACATGCCACCCTCTGATTAATGAAATAAGTTGGTATCAGTTAACTTTTACGAGTATGAGTACACACACATTTTACAGTATCGGCCCCGATACCAGATACCAGTATCGGTATTGGTGCATCCCTAATTTATTTATTTTTAATTCCAGTGATGCCTTCGACCTTCTGTTCGGTGTGGTAATCCTGCGGCTGCAGGAAGGACTGGACATTTCTCACATCCAGGGACAAGGTACGTCTGTCTTTTTCTTCACATCCATCACTTTGTCTACCTTCTGTTTACACTGTGCTTGTACCCCTGCAGACGAACTGCTATCATCCCACGAGAAGCCTCCAGTCATCACTAAGGATGTGTTGATTTCTGTCATTCCGGCTAAAGACTCAGATTCTGACTCCTGTCCTTCAAAAACCACCAGCAACCAGAGCAGCCCGCTCATCATGAGAGGTAAACAGTGAGGAAGAATTAAAATTATACCTCAGCTTAGCCTATTGCTCTAATGTTTACTTTTTATACAACTCTTACTGTCACAGGACTTGTTGTTCTTATATTTTATTCAAGTATTTCCATTTTAAGGCAGCTCATCGTTAGCGGTGAACAAAAAGGAAGAAATTAAATTGATCTCTTTTTCTTTTCTAGCCATGTGCTATATGGAAATAATTTAAAATCAGCAATGATTGAAATTGACTGACTTCTCGCCCAAAAAACATTTGGCACAATCCCTGCAGTCTCACGGCTAAGCTTGTAAAATATTCCATTGATTTATGTTTCTAGCATTTTTCTAGCAGCAAAAGTATATAAAAAATTAATTATTTGAACAGCTGAGGCTCTGTTTTACTATACTGTACTGTTGTGAACCCTGGTGATACAGCTCAGGAGCTTTTGTGTTTCTTTGACTTTACCAGAGACCAAGTCTCCTCTGAGCCTGACCGACCAGCGTCTGTTGGAGAGCAGTCAGCAGTTTAAGAAGAAACAGGGCAAAGGAACCATTGATGTGTGGTGGCTCTTTGATGATGGAGGTTAGTGTTCTCATTGTTATATGAAAATAAAAACATATCTGGTGAACTGACTTTGGGTCCCATGATTCTGTCAAAAAGTCTAAACATAGCTAACTGTTGGTTGTGATTTTGTGCTGTCGTGAAAAGCAAGTTTAAAAAATTAATAGACTTAAAAAACATTAAATCTGTGGTTCCCTGATCTATACTGGAAAACAGATTTTTGTTTTTTAATGACCTGTATAATCTCTGATGTGTTGGTTTGCAGGCCTGACTCTGCTGATCCCCTACTTGCTGACCAACAGGAGTAAGTGGGGCGACTGCAGGATCCGCGTGTTCATCGGCGGAAAGATTAACCGCATCGACCACGACCGCCGAGCGTGAGTCAACAGCTGCTTATCCACCTATGCCAAGCAATAAACTTTACTTGACTTTATATCCACATACATTTATTATTGTGTTTTTGTTTTTATGTCACGTTAGGATGGCCACGCTGCTCAGCAGGTTCAGAATCGACTTCTCTGACATAAACGTCCTCGGTGACATCAACACCAAACCCAAGAAACACAAGTAAGTCCTCTGAAACTTCCTGAGCTCAGCAGCTTTGATCACTATGGATTTACACTAAACACTATTGTGTTTTTAATGTCTTTAGCATCTGTGTTACGTGTCTAAATTGCTTACAAAGTGTTGGAAAGCCAAAGTCAAAAGGTGAATGATTTGTTCATGAATTCTTTTTTGAAATTTATCGATTACTTGATGACTGTGAAAGTCAACATGTAGAAAGTTTGTAATATTAAAAGTTTAAGTGCTTTGAAATTTTTTTTTAAATGTTCTTTAGACTGAAGCATTGTGTGGGGAGGATGAAACTGATAGCGCTACTCTAAAAACCTAATGTATGTGTTTTGTTTTCACAGTAAGCTGACCTTTAAGGAGCTGATCGAGCCGTACAGGCTGAAGGAAGACGACATGGAGCAGGAGGCTGCTGAGAAGCTGAAGGCCCAGGAGCCCTGGAGGATCACTGACAACGAACTGGAGCTCTACAAGGCCAAGGTCCGTCCTCATGTTGCAGACACACTCAGACCAATCACAGTCCAAGAGGTTTATGTAAATACACTGTGTGTTACTTTCAGACCAATCGTCAGATCAGGCTGAACGAGCTGCTGAAGGAACACTCCAGCACTGCCAAACTCATCGTCATGTAAGAACTTCGTAATAACTTTGTCATCATCGTGTCATCATTTGTTCTAATTTACAGACAAACTCGCATTTAAAAAACCTGGTTAACCCGGCTGCTCATTTCCATGAATCAGGTGTTTCTGTGTGAGCTTGCATCTTCTCCCTGTGCCTGTGTGGGTTCCCTCTGGGTACTCCAGCTTCTTCCCACACTCCAAAGACGTGCGTGTCATGTTAACTGGTGATTCTAAATACACCATGGGTGTGAATATGAGCATACAGCTGTCTATGTTAAAGTGGTGACTTGTCCAGTGTCCAGTGTGCACAACAGTGTCTTTGGATCCTGGAATACTCACTACCAAAACAATCATTAATTGACAAAATGATGCATGACAAGCCAATCACTGCTTGTATGGACACCACTTTCTGCAAAATGAAATAAAACCATAAGGGGCCAAATTAAATTCTTAGAACAATGAAAAAGAACACCAGTGAACTTACAAAAGCTTTGGACATTTAGCAAATGCACCAGGGGGATGTTAAAGAAGAACAATCTCCAGGAGAAAGGCGTAAGGTCCAAGTTCAACCATAAAGAAAATACAGAGGATTCACCACAACCATTTATCAAACTCAAGAACAACAAGTTAAACTTCACCAAAAAATCTCTAAAAATCTTCACTAATTCTGAAGCAGCATTCTGCCTGTTCAAGTCAACCTGTAACAACAGTGTGGAGAAGTCCTGGAACCATGTTTTATGCTTCGGAGCCGAAGAAGCAGCAGAGCTGGTGTGACGCATGGGCATGCATGGCTTCCAGCACCTCCTGGCCATGTGTGCAGCAGATTGTGAAACATGTTCCATCACAGTATTAAAAAAGGCATTTTATATATGATTGTGTTAACTTGTCCAACTAAACTGGAACCCAAAAAACAGTTAGCTATCCCGCGGATTTAAAGTTGAGAGTCTGAAATTTTGACTATATCTTAAACTTTGATACTGAAGAAATCTTAAGGCACTGATGACACTCAGGGAACTTCAGAAGCATTGAAGTGGAGTTAAATATAGAGTTAAAATAATGAGACATAAAGTGTGACTCATCACAGCTGTTACATATAAAGTAAATTAGACTTCTCACATTGAACTTAACATGTCAAAATAATTTGACCTTTAATGACATTAACTGCTCATAACTCATAATTACAAGATCATGCAGTCTTCTTTAGCTGCTCTGGGTTTGTTTTTGATATATATAAATATCATAAAAATTACATTTCTCTTTCTCTCTGTGTGTGGCTAGGAGCATGCCTTTGGCAAGAAAGGGCACAGTGTCGAGCGCCCTCTACATGTGCTGGCTGGAAACTCTGTCCAAAGACCTCCCACCACTGCTGCTGGTGCGAGGAAACCACCAGAGCGTCCTCACCTTTTACTCCTAACACACACACACACACACACACACACACACACACACACACACACACACACACACACACACACACACACACAAACACACACACAGAGTCATATACCTACTCTGCTCACGCACAAACATACAGTGTGTCTTGCTCTCCATATTTATTACAGTATGAGAAAGCCTCCGTCTGCACAAAAACAGAAACGTCGTCATGCTTTAAGCTTGTGAAACTGTCCAGCTGTGAAGGGAAAAATTATTAGGACTAATATTTTTTTTCCACTTGTCTTAAATCGATTGTTTTTAACGTGTTAATTAAACCCGGTCAACATTTAGATTTGACCATAACACTAACAGGTTGCTTGTTCTGTTTCCTCTGTGAGTTTTATGTGAATGAGAGTAACTACAGGTAAATTCAAGTAAAAGTTTATTTATAAGGATAAAAGTTTGGATTTGAGAATGTAAGCTTCTGTGATTATAAAATGACGTTTTTATGGTTTTTCCCCACTGGGTTCACAAAGAGAGATGCTCCATCTTTGTTAACTTTATTTTGTACTTTATTTTAATAAAGGATTAACTAAAACATATGCTTTATTGAAGTTTGGTTTTTGTCAGCTTTATTCCTGTTCCTGTATTAGTGAAGTACTTAAAGTCAAAATCAGAAAATAATCTCGTCCTCAGCAATGTAACTTTAATCTGATGACACAATTCTTTAGTGAAGGGCTGAAAAAAACAATTCACATAAACTCTTTTTTATTTGTATAAACTCCGTAAGATAGTGGCATTAGAGTAGAACAATGTATAACATATACACTCAATAGCCACTTTATTAAGTATACCTGGCTAGTTGGACCAACTTTCGACTTCAGAACGATCTTCATTTTTCATGACATAGATTTAACAAGATGATGAAAACAATCCTCAGAGAATTTTGTCCATGTTGACGTGATCGCTTCACATTTGTCAGCTGCACATCCATGATGAGAATATCCTGTCCCCAGCCATCAGAAGAGAAGTATACTGTGGTCATAATGGGATGGACATGGTCAGTGACAATACCTGATGCTTTCATGCTGTTTACACCAAATTTTGACCCAACCATGTGAATGTTGCAGCAGAAATGAAGACTTATCAGACTAGGCAACATTGTTTTTAATCTTTCATTGCCCAGTTTTGTCAATACCATTTTAATTATAGCCTCAGTTTTCTGTTCTGGAAGCAGCACATTGTGTTGTGTATTCAGAGATGCTCTCTGCATAACTTCTTTTGTAATGACTGGTTATTTAAATGATTGTTTCCTTCCTATTTTCACACAGAAAACTGATGGTTACTTTCTGATGATTATTGGGAACCTTTCTGTTTCTAAAAAGTCAAATCAGTCTCTCTGACACCAGCAACCATGCAATGTTCAAACTCATTTTAATTACCTTTCAGTGAGATTCCGATGCTCAGTTTGAACTTCAAAGGGTCAACTTATCAATGGCATTATGCCTAATTGCAACGGATTTCTTCTATGTAATAATTAGAGGACTCAGTTAGCAGTAATACTTAATATAGTGGCAGGTGAGAGCATATAGGAGGAAGCAATTTTACTATGTAAAGAACTGTAACATAGCTTCATTCTTCTATGAAAAGTCTTTACAAGTCGGAAATACTACAGCGCCGGGAGGACTTGAAGGCAGCACCACCCCTAATCAGCGTGGTCGTTGCTCTTGAACACACCTCGTAACATTTTCTCCAACAACAGGAGACGGAGGGCAAGTGAACGCCGAGCAAAAGGCAAGATATGACGCATTAATAATCTTTCACATGAAACTCAAAGTGAAATGTGATGCTTGGTGTCGTTTAAACGAAGCTTAACCGGCGAAAGTCGCTCCTGTTCGTTCGTGTTTTCGTTTCCTGAACTGTTAGTGAAACAGAGAGCCGATTCAGAGGCCTTTTAAAACCACATGACAAACAAACACTGTGTCCTAGCTTATTCTTCAACACTGTGGGATTTGTAAAAGCAAACCTGCAATTCAAGGTGGTTCCTGTAAGTTTATTTCGCAACCATTGTCGAGGTCAAAGGGTTCAGTGGTTGACAGCTCGATGCGCTAATGTACGGAGCCCCGCAGGGGACATGGGAGAAAAAAAAATAATTAAGACGGACTTTAGCGAAATCTCGCAAAACAAACTCGGGATCTCGCAAAAGTCCGCCTTAATTTTTTTTTTTCTCCCATGTCCCCTGCGGGGCTCCGTACTAATGAGACAGGGAGGACTAATTAAAGGGACAGTGTAGAATTGATGCTGTAGGTTTGTTTTTGTTTTGTTTTTTTTTTACTAAATTATAAGTTTATTAACGTATGTATTTGCCATTTTTGTTGCCAGAATTTTTTTTTTTTCAAAATAAATATTTAGAAATAGTTAAAAATATTTCAAAATTGAGTGCAGCTGTCAAGTGAATGCGAATAAAAAATATTTTGTCTAAATCTTAAAGAGCACAGCGATATCAACTGAAGTGAACAAGGGTCAAGCTGTTCTTTACAGTAATACCAGTGAGTGCCACAAGATGGCACAGTTAGTTAGTAACTTTAATTTAACTGGAAACCTTGTAATTAGAATAATTGGAACCAAATATTCTTGGGTCTGACTGTTAGTAAAACAAGAACAAAATGTATTTGTTTTCCGTATTTTAGTCTTTCTCTGGATGTTATATCAAACCACTCAATAGGAAGAATAGATTGCATTCTAGTGAGATATCAGTATTTAATCGGGTCAATTTTGCTGTAGTACTTTTAGCTTTTTCAGCATTTTAAACTCTGAGCTATATTTTGAGGTTGTTAAACCCAAATTCCCATTTCTTGACATTAATCATCAATCAGTTATTCAAAACTTTTTACCTTTTTATCTATGATTGTTTTAGCTCTTATGTGTCAAACCAATACTTTTAAAATAACATTCATTTTTATTTTTTTATCATTTATTTGTAACTAGCTGCTTCATCTGTTCATAATATCTCCTCGGACATTTTGCCAAATCATATATTACCCCAGGTTTCATTGTCTTCATCTCGGGATCCAGGATGACGAGCTATCAACTGAGCGCGAAGGAGGACATGGTGGAGACATTTCTGGATGCTGCAGCAAGAGGAGATATGTCCCAGGTGTCCACCTTGCTGTCCCATGTGCCCTCGCTCATAAACCAGACAGGATACAGCGGCTGGACCGCACTAATGCTTGCAGCTCGCAATGGACATTTTCATGTGGTGGAGAAGCTGCTGTCACATGGGTACATCACTGCATTTCTCTTCATTTGTAATGTTATTAATGTACCATTTGTTAAGTGAACAATACTAAAGAGATATATTGTGGAATATTTTTTCAAAGCTGCATTAATTAATTATTTTTAGCATTTAGGGGATGCATCTATTCCACATATGTTACGTTTAGGTAAATATTTGCAGACTTGATGGGCAGAAACATATGAAGTGGAAAGCATTATGAAAAGAGGCTAAAGTGAGGATTTAAAATATTTAAAGAAACTGAACCTGAAAGAGCAAAGTGAACAGAAGTCTGTATTTGTTTGTTTTTCAACAGAAGTTCCTTATTTGTGTGCACAAACTTGGCCAAATAAAATGATTCTCATTCTCATTCTGAAACAAAAAATGTAGCTAGAACAAAACTTGGCTACACAAAAATTAAATAGGAGTAGACTGAAACTCAGAGAGCGATAAAACTGTAGCTAAATTTCTTTTAGCATATAGGAGCTATATGCTAAAATGATATTTTAAAGTATAAACAAGACAAAATCGGGATAAAACTAGTGGTGAAAATACAGTAAAATTAGGAGTTGCAAGAAAACCAAACAAGACTAAAACTAATAAACCTGCATTAACAGCGTGATGAGGCAAAAACCTTTACTGAAATAAATCAATATAAAAGCTGAAGAGACAAAAAATAGTAGCAAAAAAACCCATTTAGTATAGAAAAACATCCTCAAAGAGGCTATAATAAGCAGGTACGGAAAAAATATTGGTGCAATTTAAATGAAAACATCTAAAAACTTAAAAGTCTAAGTTGTAAAAGCCCCAGACTTTGATGTGTTGTAGCCTTGAATGTATAAATGGATTCCTGACTTCTAAAACCTCTTTTTTTCTTCTATCTTTTAGCTGTGATAAGTTCATAGTAAACAGTTCATCACAGACCGCCTACGATGTTGCCAAGTTCTGGGGTCACAAACACATCGCTAACCTACTCTGCCAGACAGACGATGGCTGCCGGCGAGTCCTGCCGGGCTCCGACATCAGTCCGCAGGAAAACTACTTCAGCAGGGAGACGCTGGACCGCCTGAGTGGGAAGAGGACTGACAAGGCCTGGTTGGAGGCCAAACAAAGAGAACCAGATACTGTCTACCTCATATTCTCGAACCTCAGCCCCATGCTCAGCACATCCCAGGAAGACGACGGCGCAGCGGTATGTTTATAACCTACAGCCTACGGCTAGTTTACATGACAAACATGAAAGTCATGTGAATTGTGAATCTGATTGCAACAGGTTGAGAGCAAACTGTGCCGGTTCAGATATGAGGCAGTTAAGGATCTTCTGCAGAAACCTGCAACTGTGCTCATTTTCCTCGGAGTAGAGAAGAGGAAAAATCCCTCCCCTTCCTCTCCTGAGGAGGGTATCCGGGAGGCTCCTGCTTGGTTTGCTTTCAGCACTGATGAAGATGCTGCTGACCTTGTTAAACGGTGCAGGGAGAAGAACTGCTCCTTTCCAAAGATGCCAAACAGAGACCTGCTGAAACTAAACGAGGAAGAGGCCGGTGAGACACACAAAACGTGTGTTGTTGTTTGATCACCTGCCTCTCTTGTGTCGCAGTATAATACTTATTCCTGCTCTCCTTGTCTGCAAGGAATCGTGGCTCAGGCTCGATCGGTGTTGGCCTGGAACGGTCGCTACAGCTTCTGTCCGACATGTGGCAGCAGCACCAAACTGGAGGACGGAGGACACAAGAGGAGCTGTCTGAACTCTGAATGCAGGAGTCTAAAGGGGGTCCACAATACCTGCTATCCACGAGTTGGTATGAATCTGCTCATCTATCAGCTCATCTGCACTGTAGTTAATACTGTGTAGCATCACGCTGTGCACAAAAAACATGAACAGAAAACTGTAGTTTCTCCAGTGGCTTCTTGAGGCTGGCTCTAAGTCAAGTCCTGCAGACCCCCATATTAAAAAAGCCCAACATAAACAGACATGTTTCCAGCCTGAAGTCAAATATAGTTTTTATCTCTATAGCCATTTCCTTTCTTATGTCAGATGAACAGAAATGTAATATTTTTGTAATTCACCTGCTTCAGTTTTATTAAAGTTTGACGTCATATCATATACTATAGTAGCTTTTGCCCACTCCTAGTAACAAAGTTTGCATATGTTTGTGATTTCAGACCCAGTGGTCATCATGCTGGTGATCCACCCAGATGGAAACCAATGTTTACTGGGAAGGAAGAAGGTCTTCCCAGCTGGGATGTTTTCCTGTTTAGCGGGATTTGTAGAGCCTGGTATACCACACACTCTCACACACAGAAAAACTGCTCAGCTGTTAAACAACTGATGTGAGCCTGAAGCTAATCCTCACAGGAATATTAACCATAAATCAAGTCTCAGCTATAAAAATTAGGGTGACAGCTTCTCCCTTTCCTACCCCGCAGGGGAAACGATTGAGGATGCAGTAAGGCGGGAGGTGGAGGAGGAGAGCGGCGTGAAGGTCGGACCGGTTCAGTATGTCTCCTGCCAGCCCTGGCCGATGCCATCCAACCTCATGTTCGGCTGCCTTGCTGTCGCCATATCAACAGACATCAAAGTGGATGAGAACGAGATAGAGGAAGCTCAGTGGTTCACACGGCAACAGGTGAGTAACAGTGCGACTATTAGTGGAACTGCTAACAGGGATCATGATGTTAAGAGTTAATAATAAGTCTACTGAAGATAACTTTATAACAACAACCTGGAAACTGTTAGCATCAGCTGTATCAACTAGAAATTTTCCAGAGCTTTCATCCATATCCCATGGCCAATTCTTCTAATGCTTAATAATGAACAATTCTAGACATTAATGAGACAGAAATCCAACTTTTCTGCTTGTTTAGGTAATCGACTCCTTGTTTAGAGGAGCATCTCCAGCTTTTAACATCCCCCCCAGGCAGACCATCGCCCACCAGCTGATCAGACATTGGATCGGCATAAACGCTAACCTCTGACAGAACACCTTCATCACTCGACCGCCTGCCCAGCTGAGGAGGTCAGATGGATAGGAACGGATTTGTCCCCAGTCGATTAACTCACCACATTCCTCAGATTGTTCACGTTGTGCTTTAATAACTGCGAAGTGACTTGACGCATGTACAACAATCTCAGGTCTGACATTTCACCTCGGAAATATCTGCAGTACGATGATGAAATATGGAAGAAGAAGCGTGCTCTGTCCAGATTCAGTCCAGAAGTTGTTGTCAGAAACGGTAATTATTTAAAATAAATGTATTTTAAAAAATGTAAAGTAGAATTCTCCTCACGTGTTTTATAATAAACTACATTAAACTTTCCTTGGATTAAACAAAACATTTTTGACAAGAAATTTAATCTCAAACATCCATTGCATCTGCCAAACCATTCAGTCCTCAGGGTGGGGGGCCTTTTGTTTATGTTTAATTTGTTTTCATTTACTTTAATAAGTTCATTAAATCTAAATATTTCAGTAAAATTGCACAAGAGACTCTGATGATTGCTGGATCATTTCTAGGAGCCAAAATAAACTTCAAGTATTAAATAAATTAAAGCCTATCCTTTGCATCCCTCTGTCACACCAACCCTTATGACCACATCAATGACTCTTCTCTCTGGTCTTCCTCTTTTCCTCCTGCCTAGAAGCTCCATACTGAGCATCCTTTGTGCATCATATCCACTATCACTCTTCTACACTTGTCCAAACCATCTCAACCTTGCCTCGATTACTTTCTTCAAAATGTCAAATTATGCTGGAGCGACAGCACATTTCTAATCCTGACCTTTCTGCTCACTTCCTATGAGAATCTTAGCATTCCGGGTTGCAAGAAGTCTGAAGCCCATCCCTAAATATATAAAGGTTACCCCAATGACTCAGTTATATATTCCCAGAGTTAATTCACAAACAAGGTTCCTTCTACAACCGTAGCTGCCTCCACCAGTGTGTGAGAGAGTGAATGAATAGTGGCATTGTAAAGCACTTTGGGTGCCTTGAAAAGCGCTATATAAATCCAATCCATTATTATTATTAAAACAGACAGCGATTTTGTCTGATTGTCTTCAATGCTCCGGTGATTATCAGCCATCTGTCTCCTGTACATTCATAGAGAGCATGGTTTGCTTTATGAGAAATAGATCGCAATTTGGAGTCCAACGGGGCGTCGCTTTTCAATAATTCATTTAATAACTTTCATGAAGAGAATTTCTAGATGTGTTCAAGGAGTGGAAGGTGTTTTGGAGATTATATGGTCTTGCAGGGAGTAGAAGTGGTTCAATATCTGACTAAGATGTCACCTGGTGGCACTGAGGATGCCTCAGTATCCTTCTAGAAGACTTGGTTGTAGCTGAACAGGGGCTAAAAGAAAAAACTGGGCACTATTTTCAGTCTCACATGGGTCCCTATTATGATATTTTGTAATAAATAAGACTCCACAGAAGCATTATGTCTGTGAATGTTCTCAGTCATCCAGGTCATCGTAGTCAAAGGAGCTTGCAAAGAAAAGCGTCTGGACTTCTTTAAGTTACTTGAAGACGTTTCACCTCTCATCTGAAGAAGCTTCTCGGATGAGAGGTGAAACGTCTTCAAGTAACTTAAAGAAGTCCAGACGCTTTTCTTTGCAAGCTCCTTTGACCACAGAAGCATTACTTTGCCTGTGACTTTGTCTGTATCTTGGCTGTCCGTGCATATTTGGTCTTTCTAATGACTTGTCTGGTTAAATAAAAGTTCCACTGACTTCCTGCAACATTTTGTGGTGTGAAATGGTGAAAAGTCCAAGTTATAACTCTTTTGCACAATATAGGATATTTTTGAACATAGCGTATAAGTGTCTGTTAATGATTTGAATTACTTGTACTGTACACTGCTGGGTTGCTTGATCTATATTAGTGAAGCATAATGCAATAGTAGATTAACATTTTCAAATGTGCAAAATAATTAGTAACCAGATCTTTACAGTAATTGTTACAGAATAAAAGTATAATGTTCATAACCAAAACATAGTAAAGTAGAAGTAGAGAGAAGAACATGTATTTGGCTGAATGTAATCATATTTCAGAGTGTCTGGTGGCACCCATACGTTCACATTATGAAATACATGTAATATACAGCTTATTAAATGCAGACACCAAGATGAGCATGTCAAATATTGAGTAACAATGATCTTAAGATTTAAAAAAGGAGACCCTCTATACTTATTATGCTGCTGTGGAATGTTACGGATTCAAATATTGGGGATGGATACAAGAGGAAAACTAAAAATAACCACACTGGTCCGGCCGGGTCAAGTCAAACGATGATTTAATGAACACACGCGTGGGAGATTGACACCATACAGCAGACAGCATCAGATCTCAAAATGGTGGAGCCTTGATCAAACTCTTATAGCCTCTAGTGGCCCCCACCTAATCACAAAAGCCTAAACATTCACATTCTTTCTCTCACACAGCGCCTAAGCTACGACCTTGGCTCCCTGTTTATCTGCTCCTGCTGAGATGGGGCAGTATGCTCTGTTCTCTTCTAACCAGACAAATAAGGCGATGACTTTCTGCAAACAGTATTTCTTATAACGCACAGTATAATGCATCATAAAACAATATCATTCATTCACAATAAATCAACAGTCTAATATAATGCAGATCAGTTTACCAAATGTAATAGTTATCACCTTCTTCTAATTCAGGAGCATAATGCAAACTAAAACTACATAATAATTCACAATCTTTAATTAGGGGTCTAACATGGCATAAAATAATATTATAATCCGACAGGAACTTTCCATATTTTCTTTATACAAAAATACCAAAAAAAAGCAAAAATGCAGACCCGATGAGTCTGCGCCACAAGACAGGCCATTGTTTTCCTTGCTGTAATAAACCTTTGGGCCACATCTGAGCTCATTTGTTGCTGAAGTTGCTGAGTCTCTCAATGTGTTTTCACCCTGTGCCACTGGTAGAAATGTAACCTGCATCACAGATCAGACAAGAGCAGTCACTCTGCCTGCCCCAATTCAACGCGTACTCTGTCTCACAGGTCATCGGATAAACAGGCTGACTTTCAGTCAACAAACCAGGAAAGTGACTTCTCACAGCAGCGTCGGTCTGATGTGATATCTCGGAGATGTCAGCCTGATTTCTGTCCTTGTCGCTCTGAGGAAGCCAGAGCTTGGTTTCGTGTAGCGGAGCGCCGGCAGCCTCTTGATTTTCCTCTGATATGAAAACCTTGATAGGAGGACGGGACTGGTTCTCTGTGGGTTGTGCACTATAAGAAACATACTCAGAGTCTAGAGTGAGGCAGCCAATCAACAGCAGAGAGGTATCCTCACGCTGGTCATCATCTGGTAAGAGCTGAGAGGATCGCTCAACTATGATGAGACTTTTGTCTCTGAGGGCATCAGTCACCTGGAAGTCTTCAATATTAAGGATGCTCCTCTCTGCAAATTTCTGTTAAAAAAAAAAGGAATGAATGAGTGGCTGGCTGCTGTAGCTTTACATATATTTGTGTTTATTGTTTCTCTTTTTCTTAGTTGTGCAAACCCTAACGGGTCATTTTGTCAATCTTAGAAGTTTTCTTGTTCCCGTTTCTGTATGGTGTCTTTGCCATTTCCCCCCTCGTTGTCTGTTTATTAGCATCCACAGTTTTCAAGATATCATGTTCAAATTTTGTGTGATAGTAGATATCATTAACAGGTGTTTTTGTTATAATTAGTTGGACTAATATTGTAAATCTGAGTCTGACGATGGGCATGAAGTCTCCCATGCACAGATATATGAGCTGTAAGTAATTAACCCAACTATGAAAGCTGTAAAAAACAGGTTACCTCGTGGTTCGGGTCCATCAGCCACTGGCCTGTTTTGCTTAGTCGAGGGCTAGAGATTAGCGGGAAGAAGTACGACTTGTACCTAAAAAGTAATGTTGATTAAAGTCATTATCAGTGACAAGGACTAACCGCGTACTATCAGAGCATTCACTAGAGAGTCCTAGAAACCACGAGAATCTTCAGGAAACTGTTCGCATTTTTGCAGCTTGTTTAATCTTTCAGGGCCAGATTGACCAGAAAAAGCAGGTTCATGGGTCAATGACTTGAGGTCAGATAAAAAAAGGCTACGCTGCATTGCTGTAATACATTCAGATGTATTACATGTTGAATTGTGTTAACCGCTGTTAAATCCCATAAATGTTCGTGAAATACTGGTAAATATTCACATTTAGGAAGCTGTTCTCAGACACGTTTTGGTAATGCTACCGCAAAATATGACTTTAGTTAGTAGCAAATAACATTTAACGTACATTTTTTCCCTTCATGCCATGCCTTGCATACAGTCTTTGGGCCAAAGATCACATGGCACACATGAAAAACAAACGCATTAGTATTACTAAAAGAACAGATTGCCCAGCACTCACAGATTCCTGGACAGGATGGAGAGGATTAACACAGTGACAACAACCAGCAGCAGAGGAATCGCTGTAGCCACCACCGTTACATCATCTGGAAAGAAGAATATCAGATTCTCTTTATGTTTCAAAAAACAATAAATAAATCACTTTCCTGCAGTCACAGCAGTATGTTTCTATCACCGGTACTTATGTCCATCATCTGGGTCAGTTGTGTACCTCACTGTCGAGCATTTTCTGTAATAGCCACCTGCACTTTATCCATCCATCCGTGCTTTTCAAATTAAAAGCCTATATAAGAAATTCAACATTTTATTGCTCTCTATTCTGTTATTTCTCTTATTGTGCTATAAGAGTTATTCGATTTTTGATGCTGAAAGAAAAGCCATCAAGCTGACTTTGATGTAGGCAGTGCACTCATTTATTATTATAATAGAATATATCTTAATTGCAAAGTGTGTTTCACATAATTGTGTCTTGTAACATGTGAGAAGTTCTTATTTGCATTTGTATGATATAGACTTTCATTTTTTGGGGGGAAATCCTCCAGAAATACAGCAGAAAAATGTTTTGATTTTTTAAAGATAGTTTAAATGTATTTTTGTTTGTCTCTTGGGTTGACATGGGTTGAAAATGTGAGGTAGCAAGTCGTGCTGTCCACTACAAACGATGCTGTTTTATTTTGAAAGGGGTAAAGTTACTGCACATTTCTGCAATCCTGCAAAATCAAAGTCAAGACTGTCAAATTGGACCATTTCAGTTTTGGCAATAAAGTGATAATATCTGAAAAAATGTTGGTACTTAACCTCCCTTGTGGCTTTGAAATGTGGAAACTGCAATTTTTGTCCATTTTAAATGAAAGTCCATGTGCTCTGTTAGCCCAGCCCCCAACAGATGAGACATCAACAGAAAGAGATGCATAAGCAGTGCTTGATATAGAGATCTCAGACTCAGACAGAGAATCAAAATTAATTGCTGGGTCTTAGGAGGATATACAACTGGTTTCACAGGTGAACAAATGCTGCAGTCCACACACCAGGGGGCGCTGCAGATATGGCTTCAATGATTGATTCTAAGTATATTGAGAAGAAATCTACTACAAAGAAATGTGGCCAACGCTGCAATGCAAAAAAAACCACAGAAAGGAATCTGGTTTTGGGGCCAGTGAAACTCACCGAAATCTGTCGTCATTTGAACGATGCTTTTAGAAACATTATCAGCCAACAGCGTAACAGAATACTGAGTGTTGGGCATCAGGTCATAGAAAGTGTGCTGCTGGTCATCTGGCCACAAAGGTAAAGCTGGAAATGAGAGAATGTATGTTGCATTTGCAAAAAGGTGATAAAATATGCATGACAGTTTTCTGTAACACCTCTGCAAGCGAGAAAATATACATGGACAAATCTAATGCAAAAAAGACAAACTTTTGTTTTTACCGCAGAGTGAGATTTTATGTTAAAAGGCTCATTAACCCACATACATTGTTTGTCTGAGTCTTTCCTCAGAACTGCTTCATATCTGCTCACTCTGACTGGCTCAGACTTCCTCTGCCACTCCCACATAATGGTCACTGATGTCTTAGTCACACTGACACTCAGATTGACCACCTCCATCAAAGCTGAGAAGATGAACACACACAGATAGAAAGTCAGATATAGATTCCTCAATTTTTTCCCCTGCATTTAGTTCAATGCAAATAACTTCTGTTCTGCTGTAAATTACTTTGCATATTATTCGCCCATTTTACTGCATTAGCATCACTATTAATTGACTTTTAGATAAGACTTTTCTCATTTTCTACTCACAGAAACAATACTAACTGAGAATACTGAGAGCTGATGATTCACATTACCGAGTAAATCTGAATCATCCTGTGCAGACGCAGAGGTTATCACCCCCACACGTTTCTATCTGAGCTCACGTTTACCTCCGTGCTGCAGACTTGCCGGCAGAGACTGACAAGACCCATACTGCTGGTTGTAAACAGGAAACACACTGATCAGGTACTCCTTATTAGGGTGAACATCTGGAAACATGCACAGTAAACAGAACAGCTGTATAAAATACAATGTCTGTTATAGACTAAAATACCATATATAAGTCACTCTTTCAGCTTGATTTCCCCTCACCCCCAACCAGTGTTGGGAAGGTTACTTTTAAAATGTATTCCATTACAGATTACAGATTACATGCCCCAAAATGTATTCTGTAACGTATTCCGTTACGTTACTCAATGAGAGTAACGTATTCTGAATACTTTGGATTACTTAATATATTATCATGCTGTTTACAACTACATGAATGTACTATTGCTGTGATTTATTACTGTTACTGAAGGTCCGCGGCTCCGAACCGTAGTAAAGGGACCTCTGGCTAATACGGTGGGTTCTGTGTCGGGCTCGTAGCTGAAAACTAGCTTTACTTTGTTGTCTGGGTCAACTTTGCTTGCAGGAGACAGCGAGAGGCGTTGAAAGGCTGCTCCAACGGAACTTATTGTTTCAGAGGAAAACACGAACACGGTGTACAGTCGAGTCTTAATAGCTTACTTACAACTGGGCTCGTCAGGCACTCTTCTTGGCTGCAGTGGTTATTATTATATTTACATGCTTCCAGCTCCCGTTTTTGCTCGATGACAGCTCGTACTTTTCCTTTTTCTCCCTCCCTCGCTCACAGACACATAACGGGTAAGGCAGTCCATTCTCCCTGCAGCACGGACTACACTGCCCATGATGCTACATTCTTTAGAGCTATACCTGTAGCATTCTGCCTGTTAGCTTAGCATAACAACAACAGGCGCTCTCTCACCCAGGAAACACGCAGAGAGAGAGCGTCACCCTGTAACCATGGCAACCGTAACGCTGCCTGGAACAACAGAACGTAGCTGTCAAACAAAACCCAAACAGTCCTGACCCGCCACAATATGAAACAGGGAAGTACCGCCGTGTAATCCATTTATTTCAACAAAGTAACTGTATTCTAAATACCACCTTTTTAAACGATAACTGTAACGGAATACAGTTACTCATATTTTGTATTTTAAATACGTAACGGCGGTACATGTATTCCGTTACTCCCCAACACTGCCCCCAACAGGTTGCAGCATATAAAACAAATCTGAAATGAATGAATTTCGACTTTATTTGTCAGGAAAAATGTACAAAGAAAAAAAAGCGAACATTAAACTTCTCCTAAGAGAAAAGACGCACCTACTAGCTAATTTCCATCTGCACTATTTAAATCCACGTGGACAGTCTCCAGCATTAATACATCCCCGCACAGCGCCCCCAGCATGCAGCAGTATACTTTGACTGAACATAAACTGCTCTGCTTCTTCAAAACTCAGCAACGGCCCAAAGTGTGAGAGTGTGTGTAGAAAAAATTAGTCGCTAACAAATGCCCAAACATATTTTTAAAGACTTAATGACGAGCAGTTTGAGGAAACTGCTGTAAAATTCATCACATTTTTGTTGCAGATCTTATTAAAACAACATAATTATGACATTTACCCGTTTCTTTATCTGGAAATCTCCATTTAAAAAAAAATCCCCACTAATCGAATGCAAATCAAATACACACAAGATGATAGCTTTTTCCCCCATGTTGGGCTCTGTTATCTAACACCATCTAGATTGTGGTGATGAGGTCCTATCAGCACCACTGCACCTGCTATTTTGCAGCAGCTTTACAGTAAAAGGCTGCTAGTGCAGCAATTTACTCAGCAGCACGTAGCAGCCTTAAGGATTCAAAGATAAAGCCAAAGAACAAGTGGCAGAAAGCGGTTTGCCCCAACAGTGAACCCCATAGATGTTAAAATGCACTCCTTTACACCAGAAACATTTAATATGGCTTTCTTTTAAAATAAACCTGTTTAAAAGTAATCAATTAAAGATATGCATTATTAGACCTGATCATGTGTTGTACCACTGCTGGCTGCTGTAGCTGCTGCCTCTCAGCTTTGCTTCACTTCCATGAATTTGAGTCACTGAACTGGACTTCTCTGTGCTGTCTGTGCCTTCTGGAGCATTTTAATGATATTATCTGACAAATAATGCAGTTTACTAACAATGCTACAGCAAAAACACTCATATTAAGGCTATTAAGGCATCTGTGATGTCACAGCAGGTTTGTCTATATACAGTCTCTGGTTAAAATGCTCAGTTCTAGAGTGGCTGACTGCTTGGCCCCCACCTCTGCTAATCCAATTTAGTGAACTGACGTTTGTCCTGTTGGTGGCTTTTTGAGCATTTTTAATGGAGTTATCTAACAATAATATGGCTTGTTGTATGGTACAGCTTCACGAAAAAGAAGATGATGCCTGAGCAGTATGCTTTTATTCTGAAGTGACTGCAGGACACGGAATTCAAGGTGAAGCCAACATATCATATTCGTTAAAAAATAAAATGACTTTTGTTTTGGGTTTTTTCCCCCTTTTCACCTCGTATGACGGTGGAGGTGATGAAGCCGTCAACTCGAGACCAGTGGCTGGTGGATGGACTCGTCTCAGGGTGCCACTGAATCAGGAAATAACTGACAGGCAGGGTGTGACCTTGGTTGATGGGGATCTTCCACTGGACCAGAAGCTCTTTTTTTCCTGGGTAAGAGGTGGAAATCCACATGTTTCTGACAGAGGGAAGAGCTGCCGAAAACAGGGCGCACGTTATTACATAGATTAAGATGAAGAAGACAACGCTCATCATCAACAGTAAAATAAGCTACCGTTTTTAAGTCTCCTATTTTTGAGATCCACAAACCGCACTTTTTCCAATGCACTGTGCATTTTTGAAATTTCTCTTCTTGTTAAACGGACGAGGCGAGTTTTTAAGTAAAAAACAGACGAGATCGTGGAAAGATTTTGCAATAGGTTTTGTAAAAACAGCATGTCACTGGTCTGCTGCTTCCTTCGATGAAAAAATAACATGCAGGATGTTGCAAAAGTGAGCAGCATGCGTATCATATCTAATATGTAGAGCTGGAAGCCAATAGTCACGATTGTGTAAGATGTGCAAATGTCTTTTTTATTTGTCCTTGAAATGTTGTTGGAGACATATACATGCAGAACAAGGATGCTTCTGGCCTCTGCTATTTATGGCAGTTAATATAGTTGGGTTTTTATTACATATCTAAATTTTGACCAGGTGCCTGACGCCTAGCCTGGGTGTATATATGTTTGTAGTGACATTTTCAGTGTCAGTGGGTTGCTGACTGCATCTACACCTGTAAGACTGAGGCCTAAAATGCATTAATTAATTCTTCTCCCCTTGGATGCTTTTAGAGCTTCAGTAGCTTTAGGAAGAAATGCATTATTTAAAGCAAGTCATGTTAAAATTGTGATGTCTGTGGCGATCAATATTCTACAAATATCCCAGCATATCACTCAGAACATTAATATAACAATAACAATAATTACATGTCATAACCAGCGTCTTCTGTCTTTGTGTGCTGAAGCTGAGATGGGCAGCAGGGCCGTAGCCAGCTGTGTTGAAGGCTCTGACTGTGATGCTGCAGTTCCCCTCCTCCACCACTAGGCGTGTCACATCAGTGGTGTTTTGAATCAGTCCACCTTCTTTATAGCTCATCTGGTATCCAAGGATTCGACCTTCAGTTTCAAGAGACTCAGGAGCCTAAGATGGAAAAAAGAAACAATAATAAGAGATTCATTTTAGTAAATCAGAACGGTATTTTTCTGCATTTATATGAGAAATCATCATCATAGGTAAGTAGGGATGGGTACCGGTTTCTTGTGCCATGATGGCATCGGTTCTGACATAAACGGTAGTAACCAGACCGAAAAGCAGCGCACATTTCGGTGCTTTATTTCGGTGCTTTTTTTTCTTGAGATGTGATACACTTTAAATTCTAGCCAATCATTTTACGCTTCCGAGGATAGTAGGCGGGTCCAGGTACGTACGTTCTTTTAGAGCAGAGCTACAGATTAAAAACGCCCAAGGTGAAGCGGTCAAAAGTCTGGCTGTACTTCACAGCAAAAGATGCAAACTCAGCAGCCTGCAACAAGTGCTTTAAGCTGGTACTGTGATGCTGTCAAGGGAGGTAACACCTCGAATCAGATGAAACACTTGGCGACGCATAGCGTTTTTTTAAAAAGCCGAGAAATGCGCCGTATTTGATAGCTTGCTGCGAGACCTCACACCGAGCACATCTACTGCAGGTGTGGTGCCTGTTATCGGACCCGGAGTTAGCAACATCCCCCAAAAACCCGAAGAGGAGAGTCCTGGCCCCTAGCCCTGCCAGTGTAGCAGAATTGATGAGGATGATGATGATGCAGCAGCAGCCGTTCTTCTCTGCGTGAGTAGCTTAATGTTGTTCGTGTGTAATTTACGTTGAGTAGGCTAACCACGTTATTACATTAATGCATGTAAGGTGAACTAGCAAACACGTCGTAGTTACATGCGGCTGTCTTCTTGTTTGATGGCAGATACTCCCTTCACCCTGGCCAAAAAGGCTAAAATGACCAAAGAAAAAGTGGAAAACAGGAGAGGTTTTTGGACAAAGTTTGTGTTTTTTCCATTGTTTAAGCTGCTTCCAGCCAAGAGTGATACCATATATGCCCCATAGCTGCAGAAAAGGCTAACATTGTTATCTTTTTACAAAAAAACAGCTGAACATGAGAGGTTTCTGGACCAATTTTGTGTTCTCCACTCTTTAAACACCGGTTTGAGCACCGTTTAAGCACCGGCACCGTTTCAAAAGTACCGGTTTGGCACCGGTATCGGATAAAACCTAAACGATACCCATCCCTATAGGTAAGTGAGACACTATACCTTCAACATAATGAGATGAACTTCCAGAGATCCACCTTTTTTCTCCAGTCTGTAAAACACCTCTGGTGGCCTGGAAGGAACTAAAATAAAAAAAATTGAGCTTCTTTAAAAAATGTATTAATTTATTTTATATATGTCAGTGTTGTAGCTCGTGGTGTGCTGTCCCTGATGTGCATGCCTGTTACCTCTGTCCAGTGTTCTTCCTCTGGTTTCAGAGCTCCAGTTACTCCAGAAGATCTGTTCCCTGCAGGCCACAGCAGCTCTGTAGACTGTAAACGGCAGGAGGTCTTTGATGGTGTAATTCAACATCAGGTTTGCAGATAAATCTGGAACCTGGACACAAAAGCAGACAACCAAACCTATGGGACAAAGCTGACTGCAAGTGGACTTACTATGCTCTTCTATCCTGTCTACTCTGTCACAGTGCTGGATGGCCGAAGGTTCAAATAATGAGGTTAGTGCATGTACAAGAATCACTGTAAGTCAAAAGCTCAGGTTTCAGGCATTTTTATTTTGGGATCAAAATGTTGCGTCTATTAAAACTTTATTAAACAATTAAAATACATTTGTGATTTAAGGAGCTTGGAAAGAAAAGCGACTGGAGTTCTTTAATGTTTCATGTCTCATTCGAGAAGCTTCTCCTTAGATTACTATGACATGGATGACCTACATGTTCATATTGTGATTCCCTTTTTGGTCGTTTTTACATTTTCCCTGTTCCAGATGAAACTAAACAAAAACAAAAGAAGTTCACATCTAAGAACACAGATATTTCACAAATCATTATCGACAGCAAAAGACTTGAATTTTAAGCTCAGTGCAAAAATCTTCCACAAACTCTTGTTTCATTTCCCCAAAAAGAAACTTAAACTCTGCTTTTCATTGGATACTTTTGTCCACGTTCTCCACCTGCAGCAGTTCCACCTCTCACAGTGTCAGAAACACTGGCTTAAGGTAATGAGCTACAAAAAGTGGAGATGTTGAAGATTGATGCTTATGTCTACACATTCCAGTATTTATATATAGGGATCAGCAAAAGCTGCAGCACATAAACAATAGTCCTTGAATTACTCAGTTATTACTGTTTGTGATACACTTTCCGTATCCTTACTTTTTGGCTGAACTAAGCTACCTTAAACACACCTTTTTTAAACTTTTCACTTAGCAAATGTCAGTAAACAGTTTCTTTTGTTGTTCGTTTTGTTTGCGTCTCACTTCAGCAGGAAGCAGGAATATGAAATATTGTAAAAAATTTACATATTATTTAAATGTTTTCGGGTCTTTTTGCCTCATACTTTATGGTGGAAACTAAAACAATGTGCAGTTCTTTTTGGACTTCTTTTCTTGGAGTGCAGATACCTAAAGAAAAAGCCTACAGAGTGTTGGCATGATGCTAACCTGGGTCCATATGTCCTCGCTGTCGAGTCTGTAACGAAGCTGACATCTGCCATCACTGCTGCTTGTCCAAGACACGACAAGTGAGTCCTCAGTAGAGCCGAGCACAGTTAATACAGGTGTAGGGGGCTTGACTGAGAGGAGGAGACAAGGAGCAAATTACTTCATCATCATTTTATATGAGCGGACAGCAGAGGAAGATAGAAGCCAGGTGGATTACAGGTGACAGTCACAAAACGTGTGGGTGTCTAACCTGCTTCAAAAAGAAAGATACTGCGAGGCTCAGACCAGATCTCTGTCATGTGGTTTTTAATCCTTGCTGTCACATTGACAACGGATGCTGAGTTGAAGATGCCCCGACAGGATATAATTTCGTGGTCCCTAAATAGAAAAGATAAAACATCTGAGAAGATTCCACAAGATCACTTTGTAATTATTTTCGTAACAAAATCATCAAGTTTTATACCTGCTGAAAATCAGGGAGGCGGTAGTCTCAGTGTCGCTGTTTGAGTCTAGACTCCACTCACATGTCATGGATCTTTGTCTGCCTGGAGACTTTTGGTAGTAACACGACATGTTCAGAGTACCTGCAGGAAAAGAAGTTTAAATAACACGTCACTCCAAAAAGCTGAAGACTTTAGTTTTGGGTCATGTGAACGACATGTCTACACATCAGAGCGGGTTAACTGAACACGTTCTTCTACTCGGCCTACATGTAATGTTTTACAAAATTAACATGATTAAATGAAAACTTCAAACCAGTCACTGAGACAAAACAAAAACAAACATCTGGAAACATATAACCAGATATATTTTTTTAGCTTCTATTTACATAAAAAATAACCTTCTCAGTCATGTTTAAACAGATCAGAATTCTCATAGATCCTTAATCCTTCTGCTGAGGTCCTTTTAGAAACAAGCAGCTTTACTTCATGTTTTTTTTTAAACCAGATGATAAAAACCAAGAACAAGCAAACATGTGTGCTCACTCTGTGTGGACGAGGGTGGGCGAGGGTCACAGTCTGCAGGGGTGGTGACACACACCCGTGTGTTTTCTTTGCAGATCTCCAGCTGAAAGTCTCTAACTGTCACTGCTGATGCAAAGAAACAGGGAAACAGAGAAAGTCAATGAAAAAAAGAATAAAGATCATTAAAGATTTTAATGATTTTGGTGCCCTGGGTGTTTTTGTAAAGTGCGAAATGGAAAGTGAGACAATGTTTATTCACTAGACTCTGTGAATTCCAGCATGCAACCTGTGCAACACATCCATTTCCTCACTACTAAATATTCCACAGTCGACTCTAAGTGGTTATAACAAAGTGGAAATGATTTGACTAAAATTACAGAAGTTGACTGACTGTGTTGTGCAGTGTAAAGAGCATGGACAATTTCATGCTGTAAACTTTGTGGGAACAGTTTGGGGATGGCCCCTTCTTGTTTCAACATGACTGCACATAAGTGCACAAAGCAAGGTCAATAAAAACATGGATGAGCGAGTTTGGTGCGGAAAGAACTAGACTCGCTTTCAGAGTCCTGACCTCAACCTGCTAGACGCCTTTGGGATAAATGAGAGCAGAGACTGCGAGGCAGCCCTTCCTGTCTCAATATCAGTGTCTGACCTCACAAATGTGCTTTTGGAAGAATGGTTAAAAAAAATCTCATAAACATTCTTAAACTGTATGGAAAACCTTTCCAGATGCCAATATCATATTAAATCCATGAATTAAGAATCCGATCTCAATCGTGTTTATATGTGTATGTGAACGCAGACAAATGCTTTTTGCATTATAGTTTATAATTTCTCCACACCGATAGAAAGGTGAAAAAATGCCCGGCGTAATTCTGACGCACTGGTTCAATAAAATAAATTTGAAAAAAAGCTGTACTTCAATCAGAAAGTGTGTTCCCTTAAAAAAAAAGGAGAAAAAAAAGGAAAAAAACGTCAACAAGAGCTACAGTTCAAACACACACACAACTAACGGATCAATAAAAGACCTTGATCAGAAAAAAAAAAGTCCTGAAATTTTTTTCAGGAATTTAGCGAATTCAGTATGGATCCCTCACAAGCCAAACACTTCCGGTCCAGAAAACACTTTAGTAACATTAAAATGCAAAATCTGACTTTTAATCTGAAACATTTGTGGATAACTTACCATAAGAAAACACACCAATCAGGAGACTCATCACTGTCCAGGTACAGATGTGCACTTTAAGAATCCAAACATCCATCTTAACAGTAAAAATCTTTACACCATCCAAGGACATCCACACTTAATCTGTATGGTCTTTAAAAAAAGGTTCAAACCCCACAGACGTCTCTGGTGTGTGCGGGAGGAAGGAGGAAGACGCCTCTGCTCAGCTCTCAGCTCAAACAGAGCTTGCTCAGGATATTGCGACAAACTTGTAAAAGTATGTTTATGCTTCACTTGTATGTAGAGGATTATATGTCTATAAAGTTTAGTAGGATTACGGTAGCTTTCAGCGCACTCTGGTGGATAAACTGTGTACAGCTATTTGACTCATGTAGTGAGCTACCAATCATAAAAACAAAAGCGTTAGCTAAATATAGCAGATATACATTTGTACGTGTTGGTTAGCAGCCATAGGCTGTGAAATTTGTAATGTTATTTGTTCATCAAAACAGCCTGTTGAGCCAGTCTAATGAAAAACGAATTATTAAACTGTTAGAGGATAAACTGTCAGAGATATAGAAGAAAATATTGATAGTTTCAAGAATTTAAAGGAAACGGTACAAAAGAAACAAACTTGATGGACAGAATGACTACGCTGCTACTGTTAGCTAACGATATGTTATTGCTAGCTAACATTATTTTTAAATAATGGTAGCATAATGAATACATACAACAAATAAATAGGCGCTGTGTGTTTACAAAGTAGTGGCCAGAATTACTATAAAGAAGGAGAGGAAATGGGTTAAAAAAAAAAGAAGAAAAAAAAAAGGTCCAAGTGAATTTCAAACAAGTTTAAAAAATGTTATCATAAAAAGTGGTGTTGATGATGGGATTCAGAGCTGTGGGGGAACGTTAGCTGAAATCTGGTTGGGAATTATCAGCATCAGGACCCATTACTTGAGAGCCAGTAACACACCCGAACACAAAATGAAGCAATACCACACAGGAAATTAACAAGCCACAACTGTTCCTCATTTGTTTAATCGTTCCTCTTTTTTTTCCAAAGCAAAAACTTCAGCTTGTCTCTGGTTATTTTTTCTTTTTCTTATACAAATTGAAAACAAATCAAACAAAACGTCTTGTAGAAACATTTAAAAATGACTGACAGCGAAACCCCCCCGAAAAAAACAACAACAAAAAGAAATGAAACAAATAAGGAAGGAAGTTCTGTACAGATAAAAAAAAGAAGAAGAAAAGATAAAAAAAAATGGGTGGGGGGTGTTAAGTAAAAGGGATTCCTCTGTGCTGCTTACCACACTCAGAAGTGAAATGTAACACTAAACAAGCTTCCTGTGTGATCACACAGAGCAGGCAGAGGAGTGCATTAATGCTGCTGCAGACTAACAAAAGGCTAAACACACGTACTATTAAGGTAAATGAACTTCATTAATGTGTCACTGGGTTTCATGACCTTTGGGTCAAATGTCAAGTTAATGGATATCAGAAAACAATTTTCCCTCCTTAATCCTGAATTGAAAGCAGTGATTCTTGCACAGCAGCAGAGAAAAGTGAAGAGAAATCGAGAGAAATCTGAGCCTTTACCGGCTCTGGTTGTGTTTCTGAGTTCAGCTTATTTACAAACCAAGTGGGAAAAAAAAAAACACATATACAGAACATTTCACCGAGTCTGGTCTCCTGAAATGTCCACATGTTTCAAATATAAGACATAATTATCTGACAAATCCAGAACCATTTTTGGTGGAGTTCAGAAAAATAAAACCCTGCAGCTACTCTGGACATGCGAGTTAAGAGATTTTTTAACTGTGATTAGCCTCTTTCCATTTCCATCATTCTGAGCCCGCACACTGGTCACTTTTAGACTGAAGCGGGCCAGCAATGTTGCTCAGCTGGACAGAGGAAAAATTCATCACTGCAAAGTTTGAACAGATTACACATGACAGAAAACAAAACAAACAAAAAAAAAGCAGAACTTGTATGATAGCATGTGGCTTCATTATTACAGTTTTCTACATGAAAACATTCTTCTGTTGTCACAATTTGAAGATTCGAGAGAAGCTTTTTCGCTGTTGCCATCTTGGTGTTTTGAAACTGGGTGTGACGAGCAAAAACCAAACAACTGTGAAATCATAAGCGAAATTTACAAAATAATCTTGACGTTGACAAAGACCTGAAATGATTGACTGAGACCTTTAACTCACCAGCAAAGTTTTTACAGAGGTCAAGTATAAGGGCAGCTTTCCCAAAGGACTAGAACTCTTTATCGCCCTCTGGTGGCCAATATTAGACTTCAGGTTTAACGGCATACATCTTTTATACAGTCTGTGGGTTCGATTTGGAGATAATACCAAAAATACTTGTTACCACATGCGCGTCAAGACTTTTGCAACTATGACAAATTTCTTGCACATCACATCACTTTGCATTGTTTCACCGCTGTCAGTAAGTCTGTCTGACGCCACAGTTAAAGTGTAAAAGTGCCCTACGAATGACAGAGTGCCATTACTGTAACAGACTGGTAAGTCAGCCATGTTACCCATGTCTGAAAGGCCTACTGTTGGGTTAATTTAATATTGTGCCTTATGATTCATTCAGCCACCGTATAACACCGTGCAATGACTAAGACCGGCCTGAAAACAGAACCATTTTCTCAACACTCTAAAACGTGTGTTGTGTTGAGAAAACAGTTAAAAAAATAATGAAGAAATTTTGATTCCATAAGCTGATTCTTTCTCTCAACCTGTAACACTCGGCACTAACAGTTTACAAACAATGTCTAGCACCAAGAGCTTGTACCGATGTACAACTATTGCACATCTACCAGGGATTCCTGCAATGCCCTAAACCATCTGGTGCTTCGTTCATTTTTTAAGAACTTTATTTTGTCTGAATTTGTGTTTAAGATGATTTTAGTGCAGCCAGAGATTCTGAGATGTGATACTGGCTTAGCCTAATGATCAGTCATAGCGTCAGACGTTGTTTCCCAGTTGCACCCGATCCCATTCTCTGTAGGACGATGACTTTTTTAAAATCACCTTCGTCTAGATGCGCCAGCCCATCTCTGCAGAAGTGAAGGATTATCCTTTTACAAACAAAATCTATTTTAAACAGCTAAGAATGGAGCTACACTGTGGAGAGATTACAGAATGTAAAAGCTTATTCAGTGGAGGGAGGACCAAAGAATGGCGAATGCACCAATCGAAGGTGCAGACTCACAGATACCCTAGTTTAGTGCGTACATAAATTTCTGCTTAATGTTTGTGCACAAATTCTTTTTTCATTTTTCCAATTTTATTTCACAGACAACAATCCTGCATTTCAGTCATGGCCTTGCATTTTACCACCCTTTTTGCATTTTGGTATGAGAACTGCTGATTTTAAAGATAATGGTATACTCGGGAATACCAACCTGTTGATCCGTAGTCTGGATGCCCTTCATTTCCTTCACCTGGCAGATGCAGGTGAGAGACTATTTCTCACTAAATTGGCATCACTTTGGTGCAAGCATATTGCTCCTATAAATCTGTTCTAATTTACATTTCTCTTTACATTTTACCTCTGATCTCTCTCCAAGACCTCTGAGAATGATTCCATACAGCTGCTGATGCTGCACCTGACGACCGTTTCTATCACCATCTCCCTTGAGTTACCTTTTCTAGGTTCATGATTAGGAGGGCAGGAGGTGCATAGGTCAAAAAGATCACATTTAGAAGGAATAAAGACAGGAGAGGAGAATTGAAACTGAAAACCAGAAAAAAAAACTGTGTGGTGAACGACAGCACTGAAAAGTCCCAGCGCTCAAAAAGCTGAGGACCGGCTGATGTTAAAGTTCTCAGAAGACACCCAGCTCGTGCTTTTCAGGTCTGAGCCAGAGCAGCGTTTCAAGTTGAAGAAAGCAGTCGAAGTTTACCGGAGCTGAGCCGAGGCAAACCGAACTGTTTTAAGTCCGTGTGTGTTTGTGTCAGTTTCTGTCTGCGTAGCAGCGCGTGCTATTTGTTGCGCAGCAACTCCAGCTGATCCTGGTACTCAGTGAACAGTCTCTGGAATCGAAGGTTTTCACCGATGACGGGCAAGACCTCCCGCAGCAGCTCACGCTTACGTAGACCCTAAAAACACACAAGTCAAACAGTGAACATGTGAGTACGAAGCGACTCATCTTTTCCTCTTCGTGTGCAAAAAGAAGCAAAAATATGGGAGAAATCAGAGCTGTCATCTTGCAGAAGTGACATTGTTTACAGCGTGTGTGCAGTCGTTACAAAGTGTTCTTTAGTTCAGATCATTTCGGTTTATATCATCCAAGCATACTTACCAGTAACGTGTATCAGAGATTCTGGGAAATGAGTCAAAAACAAAGTAGCAATCTCAAAGACTAAAATAAAAAAAATACGAGCGGCTGCCAGTGTTACCCCTCAGCCTCCGAGCAGACACACCTATGGTATCAATTTCAAAATTCTACATTCGAAATCATTCACCAACTTGACAATGGGGTGGCGCAAGCTGCATAAACTGTCCAGGTGTAACACAGAGACACAGATAGACATCCTAAGTAGACAGCAAGACATAATATTAATGAGGCAGTCCATCAAAAAGGTTCAAAAGACACCAACAGCACAGACACAGTGAAGCAATACAGTCTAATGAGAGACAGCAGATACTGATCAGCTCCAGCTTCCACTGTCTGAACGTCTGCTGATCACCTCACTACCGTGTTTGTGCTGTAGGTCCCTTTTGTAGTATTTTCACTATTTTCAGTTTGACTCCACTAATACCAATCAAACCTCTGAAATTGTTTCTCACAATCAAAGATAAAATATTAGGCTGTCAGAAACAGATCCTGGTGCAGTTTATAAGTGCAAACTTTCAACTAATCTGAGATTAAGCCCACGTCCAATCTGCACCTCGGCTGACTTGTCTCAAACATCTAAATAAACCCTTTAAAGACAACTGAGCTGTTCTGTGCTTCACTTACTATTTGAAACAAATACTTTAGTAAAAGCTGTGTTTCATGTCACATTTTGTAGTGACTATACTAATAAAAGCTGTTAATATTCAGTGGACTTTGGATCATGTTAAAAAACAAAATCAAGAGGAGGAGACTGATTTTTGTTGTCGTACCAGTGTGGTGGGCTCCCAGGATGTAGCTGCTGATTTGTGGACGGGACCCAGGAGCTCCTTACAGAGTTCTCTGAGGCGATACTCTGAGCCTGGAAGGAAAAACAGAAAAATATATGAAATATAAGAGTTGTTTATATAAGGCTTGTGTACTACATATGACACTGTGCAAGCTAGCTTTTCTACAGTTGCCGCCTGTTCAATCAGACAATTGAGTCCAAATTTTCTGAAAGCACCTAGGCTGTTTTAGTTTCCACCATTTCTCATTTTCTATCAGAACACATCTGCAATACTCAAATCTGATGTTTTTCCCTTCAGCTGAAAGTTTGGTACCTTCATTGACGAGGAAACGGGCATAGATGAGCAGCCAGTAGCGATACTCCTGTGCTGACTGCAGAGTCAAAGCAGACGCCAGCTGATTCTCCAGGAAGGCCAGCGTCATGCTCTGCTGCAGGTGGTGAGGGGTGGAGGAGAGGCGGGAAGCCAGCCGACCGGCACTGCGGGGAGCACCGAGACTTTTTTATTGACTTTCTTTATTACGTTTTATATCACTGAAGATGAGAAGTGCAGATTAAAAATTAAAGACATACTTGAGGTTGCGTCCCTGCATGACAGCCAGAGGCCCAGAGGACACCGGTGTGTCGTGGCTAGGCAGGCAGCTCCTGAAGTCAGCACACTGAACCAGAGAGTCACTTTTATCTGCTATCAGAGTCCTGAGAGAGATGGTTTAATCACAGCTGTCAAATCCATTGCTTCCTTATTGATCTGCGAGTACATTGAGTACTTCTGCAGTGTTTCTCACCATGTCTCCAGAGAGGAGCTGAAGCAGTACGACTTCCCGTTGGACAGTCCAATGACTGGAACTCCCTGCTGAGTCAGCAGAGACTGGGACACTGTAGTGTCAGCACCTGAAGACACAAACAAAGTCGTTTTCATGGAGAAGAACACGGCTCGATTCACTTATTAATGATCACCTGAGTCATTATATACTGTAATCAAATCAAATCTGGCCTGGAGAGTGCAGTGAAGCAAGTTGGACATAACCACAAGTTCTCTCTGTTAGCCGGCGCTACAAACCCTAAAAACCACAGTGAGAGATAACAGGTAGGTCTGCCTCTGTCCCACAGCTTCATGGTGGTCATGGGGTAATACTTTCAGCTTTTGGTGAAACGCTACTGATTTTATATTCTCAGTGTAAAATGGCCTACGAATGAACTCATTTTTAATTACTTTTGTTCCACCAGCTGCAAGGCCAGCAGTGTAAAACAGAATTGGCAGCAGATTAGAATCAAGCATAATATTTGTTTTCCTCATAACCAACTGGGTGCATGCAAATTTCATCAGTAAGGCACAGCTCAACAGACTGCACATTTAAAATAAATATCAATGAAAGTATACATTTTAAACAAAACTCTGAATTAGGGCTTCCACGATTACGTCGACTATCAAAGTTGTCGACGACTGATTTATTAGTCGACGCGTCATTTGAAGCTTTGAAGATCACAAAAGACGCAGGAATAAGTAGTAGGATTTAAGAGTGTAATAACGGACTGAAACAGAAGATGGCAGCACTGCATGTACAAGGATGCCAGCTGCCGTTAAACCCCGAAGAAGAAGAAACTGTGTCCCAGAATTCATAGCGCAGCCCAGCTCAGTTTCCAACAATGGCGGCAGCTAGTTAGTTTTAATATTACTCTTATTATTCTTTCTGGGTCACAAAATAAACGTTTAACATATTTTCAGGCGAGAATGTAGCTGTGTAAACCTCAAATATCTGCTCAGTTTATCAAGACATCACATATTTTCAAAAGCGCTCCAACGTTTTCGGAGACGTCTGTTAGCCACTAACTCGATAGCTAGCCGGGGGCTAGGCTCACTAGAGCCGTGAGAACACCGGACTCCCGGCAAATCGTTTTCAAACCCACCGCCGTCTTTCGCTACTCAGGTTAAATATATATAAGTCACTTAGATAACTTCAAAATGTTATTGTTTGGCTTTTTTTAGTATTTTATTTGTTCCTGAGTAAATCGGTTTGGCTGAGATTAAAGTTATAGTTTTTACACAGCTGAATAAACCTCAAGAAGACAACTGATTATCAGAAGTGTGAGATGCTGGAGAATATACTCCGGTGTCCTGTTATATTTTAGATAGCAAGGAGTTTATTAAACTTCACCGAAACAATCTGCAAATTTCATTAAAATTTAATGAACTATCAACTTGTCTTTATTTTTAGTTAGCACATACCTTAAACACTTAAAGCTGTAAGCTAATGATAGTTATATAAGAGCAGATGCTGCTGGTGCAATAAGCTGTACTTTTATGTCCAATGGATGATGATCTGATTAGTCGACTAATCGCAAAAATGATCGGTGACTAGTCGACTATCAAAATAATGTTTGTGGCAGCCCTACTCTGAATATGATTTCTCTGGAGCAGGTTATGCATTAGCGTTAGTCAGTTTAGTGTTAGATAGGCAGCTTTAACTCTAAATATACCCATTAACACATTAGTCTCGCTACACAATGCACCTCACTACATCTCTCTGCTGTTTTATTGGTGAAGCTTGTTTTGATGTGAGCAGATATCAGCTGTAGCGATGACTCACCAGACAAAACAGTCAGCAGAGACTCGTTCTTGACCAGAACCTTCTGTTTCTGAACATCCCTGCAGAAACAAAAAATGAATTATTACAAAGAGCAAAGATTTTAGAATAAAGACAAATATTCTTTAAATACTACCAGCATAAATTAATGCACTTTCTAAATGTGTAGGCATCTCTGGAAAACTAGTTTTACCTCAGAGATCAAAGATAAAAAATGCAACAAAAGCTCCCAAGCAATTCAAATCAAACAGAGCAGCTGAACACTGACCACACGGACAAAGTCGCTCCAGCGGTCAGAACCATGACGTAGTGGGCAGAGCAGTGTAAGGCAGACGCAGGTGTGCCTAGCTGAATGGCAGGAAGGAGTCGCCGCCCACAGGAAGAGAAGACTGACAACATCCTGTCCTCACAGGCGACTGCAAGGATGTCACTGAGGGAGTGGAGGAGAATTAGGAAGACCAGATTTCGTGCTGTTAATTCATTTCTTTCACATTTTCTGTCTTCGGTAGACCTGCTGATGTTTTCATTTCAATAACCATGTGGCCTAAATTAAAATCAGTAGCACTGTGTGGGAACATCCTCCCCTTTTCAGTGATACCTCGAAGCCTTTCCCTCCTCCAACTGGGATTTTAGAGGATGACTGCACACATAAAAATATACTGCATGTAATTTAGACAATGAATCTGCATTACTTTACTTAAATGTCTATTTTATCTTTAGTCCCTGACCTTTTAAGTTCTGAAGCTACTAGTTTTTTTCCAAGTCACATCAAAAAGTGAAAGTAAATCAATTCAAGTATAAACAGAGATTCTATGTCTGTATGAAAACTCAGCAGCGCCTCCTACCTGCTGCCTGCAGCAACGACCACAGAGCTGGGCAGGAGCGTGTTCCAGTCACGTCCGTCTCTGGAGCATCGCAGCTGGCTGAGCTTCGAACCTGCAACCATGGACACCTCATTCTCCACCTCCAGGAACACTGAGGGCTCCATGCTCACCTGAATTGAATTTGAATTAAATCTTTATTTTGAACATGTTAAAAAAAGTACAACAACATAGAAATCAAAAGAGACAAAGGAAAACAAGCGACCATAAATACAAAAACAAAAAAACAACAACAACAACTTTCATGTTCAAAAACGAGCAGGAAGAAGCATGAGCTGCACAACAGACACTCTCGATAATGTATGGAGCATCGCCTTCATCAATTACAAACCCACCAAAGCTGATGTTTCAAGACAAGAGAGAAAACGACACTGCTCCAACAGAAAAGGCAGAATTTCTAACTGAAGAAACTGAAACGATAAGTGTCCAAGGAGGAAGCCAGAGAAGGCTTTCTAAAGTGCTGATGGCTGTTTATTAATAGATATAAACAAAACAAACAAACAGGCTTGAACTAAAATAATAATTTCTACCTCTGAGACGTGGGCTTAAGAAAAAAAAGCTACAAAATGAGTAGCCACACAGTGGAAAAACACTGAAAAGAAGAAAAAGACAAAAAAAAAGCAGGCAGAGAACAAGGACGACAAACTTAGCAAAGAAATAAAGAAAGACCCAAAGCCAAACCGTACAGCTTGTGAGAGATCAGACGGGGGATGCAAACAGATATAATTTGAGGTGAAAAACTGTCAATTAAGGTGGTTCTAAAAGTTCAATACATCTTCCAGCTGGATTAAACACACTAAACACTTAAAGTCCAAACCAAAGAGATGACAGACGGGGTGTTACCTGCAGACTGAAGGCCTTCTGTGTACTTGGTGTTGGTAGTTTGAGAACAGCGACAGGAGCTGGAGGAGCTACAACCCTGCTGGGCTCCCGTTCCACGGGAGGAGTTATCTGCTATGACGAGATAAGTAGAAAAGCACACTTGGTTAATCTATTTTAGCTGCACCCAAAGAGCTTAAAATAACAGATTTTCAGGCTTCAGATCCATCCACATGTCCCTCTACCTGAGTGAAAGGTTGGGCCATGGAAGCAGCCATCTTGTCTTTCCTGGGCCGGCCCTTCCTCCTCTTCTCCAACACCTCTCCTCCATCCAGCAGCAGCTCTGGTTTCCTCTTGCCAAATGTCAAGTTCTTGTTGATGGCAGCCATCTTATCCTCGCTGTCACTGCTGGTCTCTTCTTTGGTTTTTGCCTCCTTCTGGGCGGTGACGCCGTCTTTCGGCCTGCTGCTAGAACAGGACATCAGATATGTCTCTGTGTTCTGTTTTTGTGTTTGATGTTCTTCACTTGCACAGTTACTCACCTGTCTAACGGTGTGAGTCCAGCTGTGGACGAAATGGCGGCTGTCACGCCTGGTGTGGCCTTTGACCTCTCTGTAAACCTGGAGTCCAAAGCTTTCATTGGCTCGATCTTGGAGGCAGAGGTGAGCAGCAGACTGGACTTGACACTAGGAAGAAGATAATGAGAAAGACAAGTGAAGGCGGGAATGAGAAAACCAAGCGCCATGTAAGCGACTGAGAAGAGGAAGTGGGAGGTTTGGGAATTTAAAGTATAAAAAAGACAACACAGAGAGGGTAAAACGGAAAACAACAGCAAAAATTCCCTATCTGTGATCTCCATACCCATCATTGTTGTCCTCCATTGGCTTAGCAGTGTTGTTGGGAGGAGGTGAGGTAAGCATGGGGTCGTGTGTGGGCTTAAGGCCCATAGAAGAGGCCTGTCCTGGGCTGGAGTCGGAGCTGAGCTGGGGGGTGAGCTGGCTGGACATGGATGAGCCCGAGGGCAGGATGGGAACACTGTTGAACAAAGCCGGAGAGAAATCCCTGCAGAGAGAAAAGGGCCTGTGATCTTCTACTCTTCATCTGGTTAACATTATTATTACTTTTATACAACAACAACTAACTTTAACCATCACTTTTTCTACATTGCATTAGCTCTGTGGACCAGAATCATCTTCAGTTTGCACCACGTGGCTTCGATGTTGTTAAAACACGCAACAATAGCCCCCTGTTTCAACTGTTAATTCAATCTAGATCCAGTTCAGACTGAGAGGAGTCTTTGAGCTTGCGTGGATTCAAAACCAAAGATTTGACACTTCAAGCTCTTCTCTTATTGTGTTGCTGCAGCTTTGATGGCACAGAAGATACCTGTAATCGGTCCAGCCGCTATCTTTGGAGTCCAAACATGATCTACCAGCTATTTAGCTATAATTGTGAGATCAGCCATCTTGTTCACTGGAGTGCGTTTCACGCTTTCCTACCCCGTGTCCAGCTGAGCAATGCAGAGCGGTGTGATTCTTCTTCTGCCATCTGCTGTTCTCGTCTCCACCTGCTTCTTCAAAAGATTCTGCCAGATGAGAGAATAAAGCATCCAAGAAATTTAGGCTGCACAGATATAAAAAGGTTGTTTTGACAGCTTTGGAAAATTAAAAGTTTAAAACATTAATATATCTAAAATACACAAGTATTAGTATATTTTAAACTGAGTTGGACTTTGATTTCTAATGTCTATTGTCTCTACTCTAACAGTTTTCCAAAAACCCAACGGAAAATATAATTATCAGGTATCTGATATGCTTCCTGGAAGCACCTCCCAGAACTATGTAAGCATTTTTCCCTTAATTTCATTTATTATAGATGGCTGCTCCATCTACCTTCCTGATGTCCTCCAGAGACTCCCCGTTCATCACACTGTTAAGTTTGGGTGTTGAGGATTCAGGTGCAGCAGCACCTGGTCCTGAGTTGGCCTGGGCAGAGTTCTGCCGCTCCTGTTGGTATTTGAGCATCTCGGGGTTCTCGATGATGGTGGTGGAGAGCTGAGCCTCGGTGCTGGTTATAGCCAGACTCTTACCGTAGATGTTCTGATGGATACTGTTCTATTTGTCACAAGAAGGAAAAGAAAAGTTTTCTAGGAGGGAAGAAACCTTATTTAAGCAAGAACCACCAACAAAATTAAAAAGTCTGTTAAACTGCTTAGCAATAAAAACCTGGAATATAAAGATGTCGACCAATAATTATACATAAAGCAGAGTTTGGGCCTCATGTGGTTCATTTTTCATTCACTGATTACTTTTCTCTACTTCTAAGAATGAAAAACAAGATGAGAAGGGACAACTTTGTTATGTGGTTTAAATAAAACGTTGTACCTGCTAGCTGGTTTAGTTTATTATTAGCTAAATAAATAAAAGATGAGGGGAAGACTTTGACTTTAAATATATCTGCAGTACAAATTTTCAGCTCTACATTTTCATTGCTGCACTCTACTAGAGTAGATCTGTATGAGGCACAGTTCAAATAATCTTTATTTATCTTACTGGGCTCCTAAATTACCCCCCACAAGTAAAGAAAGACAGTACAGAAGGCAAGCTGCTCAGATGGTCAACACTCCTGGACACTTACTCAGGCTCCAAAATAATGTTCAAATTGGACCTAGTTTTTTCCAGCTCCATATATTTATTGTTATAGTCTACTGGAATAGCTTTGCATAGTCTGCACTTAAAATAATCCTTACAAATCTTATACAGGGCCTTGGTCTCTAACCCTCAGTTCATCTTCTGTTTGAAACAAGCCGTCTTAGCTCCTTATTCTCTAAACCTACTCTCTCCTGATTGGCTGCAACTCACAAACAAAGTTTAAACAGTAAGTGGGGCAGATTTGGGATATCCCCCATATGTCATAAAACACAGCCGAGAGCAGAAAACACCAACTGAAACCAAGCATTCAAAGCTTGAGACTTGACCTACATGATATCCTTGTACACAAGCTGACCTCATTATTTGAAACTCTAGCTATGTTTAACATGAGCATCTACCATTGTAGTAGAATATATATGACACAGGTTTAAAGTGTACACAGGACTAGTTGTAAACATACAGTCACAATTTCAGTGATGCCTTGATGCTTCTTACCTTCTCCTCTTCATTCAGCGGGTCTCCCAGTTCATCCAGGGAGAAGTCCAAATAGGCGACTGTGCCATCCATCGAACAAACCAACATCCCCAGACCCGTCAATGTCCTGATTCACACATACATATCAAACTCAGACATTTATCACCACCAGTAATGTTTAATAAGCCTACACAAAACACCTGTATGCAAACAGAGAAGGGTGCAGGTAAAAAAGCATCCACACGCTGAGAAATTAAAAATGATATCTGAAGTCAGATATCTGATGTCAGGGCGGTGGACTTAGAATAAGAGAGACTACAGAATGTGACAGCCCACAACGTCTTCACTCACCAGGAAATGTCCATAATGGATTTATCAAAAAGATCATGGATGACCACAAGAGGGCGCTTCAGTGAGGTGAGCTGGAGGAGAGAGCGAGAGAGACTTTATTTTTTATATCCTCCCAAACAGCTACTAAAACTGGGTTTGACGATTCCTGGTGAGAAACCACTGAACTGAAAAACTGCCCTCACTTGGGTGTTAATGTACATGTCATCACATCAATAAGCCATGAAAACTGCAGCTTGATTAAGGAATGAGAGTACTAACTTTTATGTTTTACTATCATTATTTTAAACTTTAAAACTGTGGGGTTTACTGACCCAGACGGAGAGCGATCGGTCTTTGCTGCCGACGGCGCAGCAGCAGTACGGACAGCTGGGCTTCGGAGAGCTGCCGTTCTTCTGCTTCTTCTTGAAAATCTTTGGGTTGAATTTCTGCAGGAACAGAAACCAGACGCATCAATAAGTAGCTTTTCTTTTGTTTAAATATAGATTTACTGGCTGAACATGTTGCTAGCACATCCTCACCACCACGGTGACAGCTTTACGGTGGCCCACAAAGTCCATATTAGTCTTCCAGCCATCTCTCTCCACAATCTGAGCGGTGGGGCCGGAGTTGTTCATTGCATGAGCCGACACAAGATACTGACCGTCTGGAGACCAGGACAGACGCAGGACGTGGGTCGTCCCACCGCACTGAGAGTGAGACAGAAAGAGAAAAATCCCTTAAACTGTGATGACAAAATAAAATCAAAACCTAAATCAATTAGTGGAAACACACAATGTATCCAATGGGTTCCAATCAAAGCGAGAGTGAGTGTTTCTGTACCTCACTGAAAGGTTTGGTGATGTTCGCCTCCATCTGCCAGTCCACTGTCCGCCACACTTTCAGGCTGTGGTCGTCAGCCTGGGACGCAATGTATTTCCCCACTGGATCCCATGTGAGGCCTTTCACCAAGCCAGTGTGTCCTCGCAGAGTAGTGACCATCTCTGAATAGATCATTAAGACAGTTGCAGAGTGTGCAGAAAGTGTTTTTTCCCTCTCAGTTAAAAACAAAAGACTTTTGTAAAGATGGGCATTTTCTATTTTCCGGAGGCTGAGCTGTGGTTAAACTTTACCTGGAAATTTGCGAGCGTTCCAGATCACAATGGTGTTATCCACACTGCAGGAGGCCAGCCACATGTCATGAGGAGACCACGCCACGTCCATCACATCTGCAAACACAGCACAATGATAACAAATGATGACAATGGTGTGACACTTTTCTTTTTTTGACATTAATATGTCAAAGGGGATTTAAAGAAAGAAATTTACCAAGTAATATACTGAATGTTGAAGGGGGAAAACATCTGGCTATTATCTGAAATATTTTACCACTTTATTTTTGTTTTTATTATTTATTCATCGTCTTGTTTCAGGAAATTCTTTTGTTTTTAAACATTTAAACACACAGCTGTTAGACCTCGAGAACACACACAATGAACAGAGGCTCTTTTACTAGCCAGGTTGGTGGATGTGTGCAGATGTTCAATATCTGTGAACATCTGCAACTTCTCTGTGCATTTTCTGAGTCTATTACCTCCAGTGTGGTTCCTCAGGATCGTGACACACCTCCACTGCTCCACATTGGCCAACTTGCTGCTTGACCCAAACACTGTGCTGGGACCGATGAACCTACAGGGAAAAGAAACACACAGACAGACATGATTAAAAAGCAGCAAATGTGAATGCTGACATAATTATCAACAATGGAGATTCACCAGAAAACATCAGTGAGAGGAAGTTAGCTTGAACTAGCAGGAAAAGGATAGCATGCATCCAGTCAGTTCATACACAGAGAAAGAACTGGGACATACTTTAAAGTAGCAAAGAAGAATAAATATAGACTTTGTTACAAAAATACTTGTGTAATAATCATCTTTTATGGCTTTTGGCAACAAGAGCACTTTGTGTAAGTAACATATACCAGCAACTGAATGAGGTATCAACCTACTGCAAGTTCTGGTTATTCTGGTTGTCCAGCTTGGAAGCAAATTTCCAGAGAAGAGCTACCAGCTGCAGTATAGGATGTCGAAGTCTGTTCAAACCCCCCCTCTGGCAGTCTTAGTTACACTCTGGTGTTATTTTTATTCATGCAGCAAAATAAATAAATAAAAGCTAAAATTAGGTCCAAAATATATTTAGATATATTTATGTGACCGTTCTGACCTCAGTGGCCCACCCAAGTAAAGTATATGTGTAGGAAACAGTGTGTCAAGATCCAAAAGCGACCAGTGGCATGCCTCTCCTGGAGCTGTGGAATACACCGATTATAGCTGTATACCATCCATCAGCAGCAGCACATCATCCAACAGTAGCTGACAGCTGTAGAATCTGCATATGGCCCATCTCCAGCAGTAGCATACCACTGGCAATCTTTGGATCATGATGCTGCAGAATTATTAAGGTTACAAAAATAGTAGATTTTTGTTTTTTGGCTTAATTAAACAGCCCTAGTTTATAACAGTGAGTCATATGATTGACCATTTAACAGCATGCTGGTGTTACTAGAACAAAAAAAATAGAATAGGATGAATAAATAATATTGATGCAAGTTTATTAAAGTGTAGATCGTTGTAATCGAATGCACTGTGGAAAGCCATAAAATTGCCGCCTATCACACACACACACAGTCTAGTGTGCGTTCACGCTGACACAAAAAGTTTCCCATTCTGCTTTCAGCTCAGTCACCATGGAAACGTCCTTGTTTGGCCGTCTTTCCAGACGTTTCTCGACAGATAGTGAATGCTGTTTATCATATTGAGCGGGTGACTGTGTGTATACATACGCGGCTCTCTTCCACACCATGACCAGCTTGTCGTCTCCTCCGGAGGCCAGACACAGCCCGTTGTTGGACCAGCGCACACAGTTCACACAGGCTGCAGAGACACACACACAAACACTTCTGCTCACTGAGGCTATAAATACAGTTTGTATGGATTTGTGCTGAGGAGGCTGTTAGGGCGGACAATAACAGCACCTGCAGATCAAGATGCTCTCATTATTAAATATGGCTGCTTGTTATTAGGTCACTGAACACAGCAGCAGTTTATGTCAGTGGCAGTTCATGGAAGGCGAAGTGATTTTAATTTCCTGCCGCTGTTATCTCCATCCATCCAAGGTCAACGTTCCCGAACGTTTTAGTCAGATGGGTTTATAGTTACAGATTTCCTTTCTTCCTTTTTTTATAGTGTAAAAGGTCTAATCATTTTTTTTAAATAGTTACTTTTCCTTAGTTCTTTTTTATTCAAATCACATTCTGAATACATCTTGAACTCTTTCAGACTTATCTTATAGTATTTAACTAACATTTTTACTCACTGACCCCCTTGTTGTGTTATATTCAGCTTTATACATCGGATTTGTTTTTGCTATAATCAACCTTTGATTTCAGCATGTTTTCAGTGATTTTCTACAGCAGTTTCTGTGTTATATTATTACAATTGTGTAAATTGTGTAACTGCATCTCAATGTATTTATTACTATTTAACAAGAAAAAAACAAACTGAAAGTAACCCTTTTTTTTTTACATTTTTACTTAATGAGCATTTTTAGTTTTTACTCTATTTCATCAATTTAAATGACCTCTTTTTAGAGATAGTTTCTCAAGGTTTTCTTGTCACTTAGCTATTTTTTGCCATATATAAAGCATTTAGACTATTCTACTTCAACTACTTTATACTTTAAATTGATGGTGTTTTTTTGTTGTTGTAGCTTTTCTATTACGATGTTTAGGCTTATTACACATTGGTGGAAAACCTTGTTTGGGGATTCTAGCAAAAGAGAAAATGTAACAGAGTTTTTTGGAAGCAGAACTTTTTTTCTATGACTTGTTCTGCAGCTGTCAAGGAAATGATAACAGCTGTGCATGTTGGTATTGCAGTACAGTCTACATGCATCAGATGTTTATTTGTGCAGCTTTCAATAACTGTTAAAAAAGTAATTCATTTAAAAAAATTACATATACACACACAGTGTGGAGTTATCTTTAGAGACCATAAGTAACCCTTAAGTTTAATTAAGGGGAAAAAAAATGACCTAGAGAACAAATACACTCATTAACCAACCATATATACAGACTTTGATTACCTAAGTGATTGTCCATCTGGCAAAGCATTTTGGGAATATTCTCGTTCTTCTCATCCTCCTCTCTGAGGACCGGCGCCATGTTCCAGATCATCACCTTCCCCGAATCCTCCCCTGGAAACAATCCAAGTATTTTAAACATGAAACACCTTCACAAGGAGCAACAGGGAGAATTATTTTAAGCTGGAAAGTAAACCTGAACCCAGCTGTAACTTTCCATCAGCTAGAATACTAAGCTGTTGTTTAAAAATGATCCTAAAGGGAGAAACTTTCATTTTAGCAGTTGTTGGTTTTACCTTGGCCACCAGTTGCAAATTTTGTTCCATCAGGGTGGATGTCAACTGAAAATATGGGTTTACCTGAGAAACACAAAAATCAACATTTAATATCAGTCATCTCAATTTTAATAGATCTAAAGAACACAAAAACTGCACACTGATATTGTACACAGGTAATAGAGGTGGGAATCACCATACAACTCACAATACGATATTATCACAATACTTAACGCACGATACGATATTATTGCAATTTTTTTTTAAATATTTTGCGATATTCAAATTCTGTACATAAAGGTAAACTTTATCAATATTCATTTTATCTAATATCAAAGTCTCACACTCAGTCTTTCTCTCATTTCAGTCAGTTTCATTGTTGACAAACTGAACGGTTTGTATTACAGTCTAGTCCAACTTGTATGTCAAGTAAATGTATGTCAAGCACCATAGATAACGTATTGGAATGTGTCACTATTGAAATCCATGTTGAAAAAGCTAACAATATAATTATAAGTTGCATCTATAGGACACCAGGTTCATGCCTTGAGACATTCAATGAAAAACTTGCTGCTATGTTTAGCAACCTAAATGATAAAAAAGTGCAAATAATTTGTGGTGATTTTAATATAGATTTGCTAAACCCAAATGGACATCAGAAAACAACAGCTTTCATAAATACAATGTATAGTAACTCCCTTTTCCCTGTAATTATAAAACCAAGTAGAATAACAATTGATACAGCTACATTGATAGATAATATATTCACAAATAAAATTGACCATGAAATAGTAGGTGGACTTCTTATAACTGATATAAGCGATCATCTTCCTGTTTTTGCAATTTTTCAAAATTATTTTGGGATTAAAACTAAACAAAAGAATCAAATATTTGATATGATACGACTTAGAACAACAAGAGCCATTGCTGCCCTCCAGGTGGACTTAAAGGAACACAATTGGAATGAGGTTTTTGCAAATGAAGATTCAAATAGTGCATATGATGCATTCTTATCAACTGTAATTTCACTATATGAAAAACATTGTCCTTTAATGAAAATCACTAGAAAGCATCACAGATCAAATAAGCCATGGATCACAAAGGGGATAGAAGATGCATGTAAAAAGAAAAATAATCTATATAAGAGATTCATAAAACAGAGGACAAAAGATGCTGAAATAAAGTACAAGTTATATAAAAATAGATTAGTAAATATTATAAGAACAAGTAAGAAAGAATATTACCACAAATTATTGGAGCAAAGTAGAAGTAACACACAAGAAACATGGAGGATATTAAATAGTATAATCAAAAAGGGCTCAAAAAATAAGAATTATCCAGATTATTTTAAAAAAGATAAAGATATTGTGCTTGATAAAACTAAAGACATTGCAAATGAATTTAATGATTTCTTTGTAAATGTTGGCTTTAATTTAGCAAAAGAAATTCCAGAGTCAAGAAATAATAACGACCTAAATAAACATATTACTCAGAATGTGCCCTCCATGTTTATTGGTGCTGTAACTCATAGAGAAATAATTAACATTGTGAAGACATTTAAAAATAAAAAGTCCACTGACTGTTTTGGTATTGACATGATATTAGTTAAAAGTATTATAGAATATATAGTGCAACCTTTCGCATACATTTGTAATCTGTCCTTTCAAACTGGTGTATTTCCCTCACAAATGAAAATAGCAAAAGTTATTCCAATCCATAAAAACGGAGAGAGAAGTCAGTTTACCAATTATAGGCCAATATCACTGCTCCCACAGTTCTCAAAAATTTTAGAAAAGTTATTTGTTAATAGACTTGATAAATATATTGAGAAGCATAATCTCCTAAGTGATAACCAATATGGCTTTAGAGTGAAAAGGTCCACTTCGATGGCAGTGATGGAACTTGTAGAAGGGATATCTAATGCTATAGATAATAAGGAATATACTGTTGATGTTTTTATAGACTTAAAAAAGGCGTTTGCTACGATTGATCATTCTATATTAATGAATAAACTAGAGAGATATGGCATAAGAGGGTTAGCATACAAGTGGATGAAAAGTTACCTGGATGACAGATATCAATATGTCGAATTCAATAATGTAAAATCTAAGCAGTTGAAGGTAACTTGTGGTGTTCCTCAGGGCTTTGTGCTGGGCCCTAAATTATTTATATTATACATAAATGACATATGTAGCATTTCCAAACTGTTAAAATGTGTATTGTTTGCTGATGATACCACTCTGTATTGCTCAGGTAAAAACCTAGAACAGCTTCTGACTACAGCGGAAAAGGAGTTAAATATATTAAAAAACTGGTTTGATGTAAATAAGTTATCATTAAATATAAAGAAAACAAAATTGATTATTTTTGGCACTAGACAAATGAAAAATGTATCTAAAATCAGGGTTAATGGAATTGAAATTGAAAGAGTGTACGAAAATAAATTTCTTGGAGTGATAATTGATGATAAGCTGAGTTGGAAGTCTCATATAAACCATGTGAAAACAAAAATGTCAAAAACCATTGCTATTCTCTATAAAACAAAGCATGTCCTGAACAAAAAATCATTATACACACTCTATTGTACTCTGTTGCTTCCATATATGACTTACTGTCTGGAGATATGGGGTAATGCATATAAAACGAACACTCTTCCTATTTTCAAGTTGCAAAAAAGAGCTATAAGAATTATAAACCAATCAAACTATATAGAACCAACTAACATTTTGTTTATTAATCTGAATACCCTGAAATTTTATGATTTAGTTGAATATAAAATGGCACAGATAATGTATAAAGCACAAAATAACTTGCTTTGCCCCAGTACTCAGAAGCTGTTCAAAGTCAGAGAGAGTCAATATGACTTAAGGGGAACAGATTTCTTTAAAAAAAACAAGATAAGGACAAATATAAAGCAGAGATGTGTTTCTGTTAGAGGAGTTAACCTGTGGAATAGTTATGACAGTGATTTAAAAAGGTGTAGTTCATTTTCCTTGTTTAAAAATATGTTTAAAAATAGAGTATTAGAAAAAAATATATATCAAGAATGAAAAGAGCAAAGAAAAACAAAAACAAAAAACAAAAAAACCTCTTGATTCTTTTGCTTTGATGTAGTTACTTACTAAGGTGGAAAGTTTTTTGTTTTTTTTCTTGTTTGTTTGTTTGTTTTGTTTTTGCTTTGTTTTATTATTTGCTTCAAGCCCTGTGTACAGGAGCTGCATGCTAAAAGATCTTTTGTTAAAAGAGTTGGCGTAATAAGCAAATGCTTCAGCCAATACCTTTTGATTAGCCTTGTCTCATGCTTTCTTGCTTTGTGGTAGATCTTTGTTCTGTCTTCACTGAGATATTTGAATGCTAATCAATAGAAAAAAGATAAGAAAAAAAAAACTTAACTGAACGCAACCATCTGGTACAATTATAGCTATTCTGAACTATGAAATTTATGAAAACTATGCAGCCCCTTCAGCAACTGAAGAATTTGAAAGTAAATTAAAACAAAATATAATTTTACATTAAATAAAAACGTTTTAAACTTAATTAAAATAAAACATGTCTTAAATTAAAATAAGTAAACTGTCATGTTTATTGCTGCCAAAAAACAAGTTAAACACATTTGGACAGTGAAGGAATGTCAGGATTCTCTGAAGTCAGAGCATGTTCCATTCCACAAAAACTTTTTTGTAACAAAATATCGATTTCTGCTGTCCCTGTATCGATACATTATTAGCAAACAAAATATCACGATACTACACGGTATCGATTTTTTTCCCCCACCCCTAACAGGTAACCTAGAGATACTGAGGAAACTAGAGGAAATAAAGGAGTAACTAAAAGGAAAGACACCAAAGTGCATCTGGAAAGTTTACAAAACCTTTTAAGTTTTCCACATTTTGTTGATTCAAACTCATAATTTTTACACCAATCCATACAGCACACACATGTCCCACAGTCACAAGCCAAAACAGGTTTTCTAGTGTGTTAAATGACAGCACTGACATTTTCCATTGACAAGCGTATTCGGAGTGTTTGCTCAGTACAGTGTTTGCTCATGTACTGAGCAAACACTCCTAATACGTTACAGTACATGGCTAAAGCACATCTGATAACAACGACTTCCTGGAAATACTTTCTTGGCGATATGCTTTGGGTTGACATCTGAAGCTTAACACTGCTACACTCTCTCCTAAATTGTCTCACTAATATGCCCACAGCATGATGCTGCACCACACCATGTTGTAGCGATGGCACTAATGAGATGACTTCTGATTACCTTTAAAAACGAATGGTGTCTATGGTTACTGGTTAATTGACACTTCACCACAGAGGCCTGATTAGTAGAGAGCTGCACCAAATTTACATCCTGCAAGCTCTACAAAGGAAATCTAGATCCTAATTGATTGTGACAGCTGGGCTCTTAAATATCTGGTCTGACAAAGGCCTTTCATCCTCAGTTACTCAGTTTGGTTGGGTAGGCAGCTCTAAGAAGACGGATGATCTGATATCGTCGTGTTGGTGTTGTCCCCAGATCATCATGAAAATGTTGTTCCAGGTTCAACATTGCAAGTGACCAATCACATTATTGTGACGTTATTCTTTTGCGCACCAACCCATCTGTGCATTTATGAAATTCCAATGTTGCAAGGACAATATCAATTCTGCTTAGCGTTTATTAAAGGGTTAGGGTTAGGGTCAGGGTTAGGGTCCGTTGATCGGCGGACAAAGGCGGTTTCTCGCAGCTTAAGTACAGTTTTTTGTTTTACGCCGGTTTTTCCCGAAGTCGCAAAAGTATGACATCACAACATTCTGATTGGTCACTTGCAATGTTGATCCTGGAACAACCTTTAGTATGATGATCTGGGAACAACACCAACACGAGGATATCAGATCGTGCCTAAGAAGACTGCTGATCACGGCAAACTTCTTATATTTTAAGTTATGGAGGGTAGGGCTGGGCCATATCATACCGTTCACGGTAATACCGGTATAATGTTCGGCAACGATAAGAAAATGAAATATCGCAATAGAATATGGGTAAAACGTGCATGCACAGTGCCTTTGTTTTCATATGCAGATGGCGGAAAAAGCATGGCGGCGACGGAGAATGAGAAGGGCGAAGGCGGATTGTTGAATGAAAAAGATGAACCAGAATTGGTTTGTAAAAATGCTGCAACTTCAGTGGTGTGGAACTGGTTTAGCTTTTGTCCGTCAGATACAAAACAAAGCACTATTTTTAGTAGAGCATGCTAGCAGGCCGTCGTTATTACCGTGTTTTTTGGAAAAATCGACAGTGCCCCTTATAATACCGTATGCCTTATGTATGAATTCTGGTTGTGTTTACTGACCTCGAAATGATTGTATGTGGTACACGGCGCTCGAAAATCTGTCAAATGTTTTAGTACGACTTTGCTAAGCTACGAAGCCGCACCACTTGATGGATTGTCGGAGCATTACAGCTATCGTAAGCAGGAACCTCGTGGAGTGATACATACTGTGCTTCAACATAATATTACCGTAGTGTGTGTGTATAACCTCTTTTTAAGTTTTGTGGATATTCTACATGGTTATGCTCAGGATATGTCGGCCAATTTCCACTGGAAATGCCTTTTGGTTAAACTGTCAGCAAGGAATTTGCATTTGCAGTTACATTTTTATATAACTTTAATGCACATAAAAAACAGCTGCTTGTTTAAGTGAAAATACATTGATGTTTTGGGTTTTTTTTTGCACTAATAAAGTTGTAAAGTGTTTTTTCTAGTGTCAATTATATCGTCAGTTATATCATTATCGCAAATTTTCAAATGTATATCGTGATAAATATTTTTGGTCATATCGCCCCGCTCTAATGGAGGCTACAGTTCCCATAAGTATGTTCAACAGTGCTCACGTTCAAAATTAAGGTGGCAGCCTATCAGAATCTTTCCTGTCTTAACAAATGATCTTCATTCTTCTATAAATTAGATAAATAAATCTTATTTTGCTTTGTTGCTGCAAAGTATTGTGCACAGATCCGCCTGAAATGCAAAAAAGCATGTAAATGAAAACTTTCCAAGCACACTGCATGTTGGACACATTTCAACATAACACAGGAACATGGCATTGACCTCAGCTGTTTTTTTTAACCAGGCTTTGTTTAGTCTGCCTTATGAAAAGTTACTCAACTGTTCTGTGATTTTCCACAGATATGTTAGAACATGCCCACACCCGAGACTGTATTTCAGTGTCTTGTCATGTTTACAATCGACATGCACTCGAGGATTTTCCTGAAAGGAAACCTTTCTGGTAAATCCTCCAAAATCTCTTTGGTAGTATAACCTAATTCCCTAACTCTTCCTTTAAGCCATGGAGATACATTACACAGTATTTCAAAAACATCATCATTAGCTGGTTTCTATGTAATTTATACTTTTTTATTGTTTTATTTTAAGCTAAAAAAAATAATATGACTTGCTGTGAAGTTATGCACACACTGTTTCTCAGTTGAATGAAATGAGCAGTTAAATACAAGAGACAAATATGGCAGTATCTTCCTATATTTCAAAGTGAAATCCAAATGACATTAAAGTAAGCAGCAGGGTCATTGCTGTTCCTCGAAGTTCGAGTCAATAGAGGCTCTTCGGGATTATTTTTCTCTTTAGAGAATTATCTCGTTAATTCAGATATGATCAAGCCAATGTATTGAGCTTCTTCAAAGAACTAATAGTGAGGCTTCAGAACAGAACCAGTGTGTGGCATATCCATCCTTCTGTGTACAGTCTATACAATACACCCTTACTTAACAGTCGGTGCCTTTTTTGGCTAAGAAACCACAATTTGAAATAAGGTTACAATTGCTAAAATATATTTGAAAAAAGCTACAACTGTACAATAAAAAACTGTGACTTATTACAAACTTCTCATTACTTCAAGTGATATTTATAAAAGATACAGTACTGTGTACTACGTGACTAAAGCTGAGGTTCATACCTAACCGTGCACTCCGTATACACCCCTGAGTACATGCTTAATTTTAGCAACAGTGCAAAAATGTATGTCTAAAAATTACAAAGAAACTCCCGTTGAGTGCTGAATTAAAAAAACAAACAAAAAAACAAAGCATTATTTCCTCAGTTTTCTTTGTAAATATATCAGCAGCTGGAATCCATCAGCTAATATAATTATACATTTAATACATTTGGTTTCATGCTATATTGATGCTGTTGTGCAATTTTGTTGGAGTCTTCAAAATGTCAATTATTTCAGGGGCAAAATGTGCTCTACTAACAACAGTCGTTAGCTGCACCCTAAATTCAGGCCATTTCCCTGGCGGTTAACTTTCCAAACTGACAGCTTAAAAATTATCCCAGCAGACACTTGTTTATTTTTTTAAGCTTTCTGTGAAGCCGTCACACAAATAAAATGTTAAAATATCCCACGGGATGTGAGTAAATCTGACCCCAAAAAGTCACTCCTAGGCAGTAACTTCGACACGGGTCATCTGCCAGGTAAGTTAGCTAACGTCAGGACACCAGAACTAGCCGGGGGGGCTAACTAGCTAGCTAGCTAGCTAAGGTTAGCAAACAAATATACTTTGAGCACAGAGACACTGACAACGGCACAAACACCAAATGCAAGTGCCCAAATGTTGACTTAGGTTTAGCATGTGAGTGACTTTCAAGTGACTAATAAGTCAAACAAGTGTGCACCAGCACCATAACCATCATCATCATCATGCGTCCTTATCAAGTCGCCCCCCTCCGACAACAAAAGCCGAACTTGATCCAACAGATTCCTGCACAAGCTTACCGTTGTGGCTCACCCAGCTCGGCTTCAGCAGCTTCATTTTCACCCCGGGTATTTTATTTTAAATCCCTTCGAAACAAAAATCCATCCAGCGCTCACTTTCGGTTCATGGGGAAACTAACGAAAAGCTCCCTCCTATTGTCTCAAACTCCGTCCGACACTTTGTTGATTGCGCGATTCAACTCCCATCTCGCAGCATCCCCGAGTCCCCGAGTCGACCAACGGACAGCAACAGACAGGCGGCCCCGGATGACAAACGGGCGAACACCAGGCAGCTCAGGAAGTGTTTCCGTAAGTTTTGACCGCGGACAGGAAGAGGGTGCAGGCAACATATCATAATACACCCACGTGGAGAGTTAAAATAGAAGACAACTACCAAAAGATAATTATTTGTGATGTTTTAGTTATTATTTTTTTCGAGTGCAAATACTCAAATGTTAAACCCGAAAATCAACTCAAATTCACACCGTTTGTGTCGATTGGATCTGACGCGGCTTTTATTTTGAAAGGCTAAATGGCAGATTAGTGCGCAAACTCGGAGTTTCTTTTCGACAATTTAGCACAATTTAAAATGTCCTTTAAATATTCTTAAAAATAAAACATTAAACATACACTAAGAACAGTTAAAATATGTTTTTATATTGAAGCTGAAAAGTTTCTGGCCAACTTCTAATTTGTTTTTTGCTTCACCCCTTAGAGCTGGAAAAATAAAATAAAATTCAGATATTGTTTTGGATAAATATTATGCTTGTGTGGTGGCAATCTAATCCTGTTTACAGTGTGTTTATACAAAACTTTGTCCTTTATTTCAAGTCACTGAAATTTGCAGAAAAATTAAGCAGAAAGGTAAAACAAACAAACAAAAAACTGCACACATCCTTATCACAGTCTTTGCTTTTGCGAAAATGTGTCTGTTGTATAGCCATGTATAACTTTTCTTTGTGTCTGCAACAGATAATTCTGCAGTGGCTTTTCCACAATTAAAAGAGGAACTTTTCTCTTCTTAAATGTAATATAATTGGCCACTTTATTAGGTTCAACCTGACTCTACAAGTTGGACTTCCTGTTACTTTCAGAAGTACCTTAATTCTTTGTGGCATAGACTCAACAAGGTACTAGAAAAATCAGTGTTATCTTGCTGGAAGCAGTCATGAAAAATATCTACACATAGTAAAATGATGCATATGGTCAACAATACACAGGTAGACTGAGTAGGCCAAGTAGACTCAGTTAGGAGGGTCCCAAATTTTGCACAAAAGTAACCACTCACATCATTATACCAGCAGCAGCTTAAATCGTTGATACAAGTATGTATGCATAGAGGATGGAGCCATGCATATATGTTATTTATGCCAAATGCTGAATCTGTAATCTGAATATTGAAGCAGAAATAAATACTCAGCCTCAGTTTATGGTTTTTACCTGACAGGAGTGACACATGGTCATCTGTACATTCAGAGATCCTCTTCTGCTTACCTTGGTCATAACAAGTGGTTATTTGAGTTACTAGTCTCAACCATTGTATTAAGGCTGATGATAGAAGGTGATTTGAACAACAATCCCAGGTGTATGTGGCTCAAATTCACCAGATACACAACAGGCATGGGGCTGATTACCAACAATGATGAGAGAGAGGCAATTGACAAATAACATAGTAGTGGATTTCTGAAGATCCAAGAGAACAGATCCACCCCCCAAATATAAATCAGTGGTCAGGATGTGGAGATTAAATTTGTCTCTGTCCACCTCTCGCTCAACAATGTGTATACTTCCTGAGGAAGGTTGGGCTACCTCAGAACCTAATTTCTGCCAGGATCCAGCTACATGCAATCAGTGGCATCTTTAAGACCTGGCACCAACAACAACACTTAAAGTGACTTAAATTTCCTGCTTGTTAATGTTACCGTTAAGTGGCTGTCAAAAACATCTTAAGAGGTCTTTATGATAAGATTGAAACATTTATCACCTGGAACTTAGATGATTCATCAAAAAATGTTACGAATGTATGTAATAATAATTCTGTGTCATACCAGAGTCATAGAGGAGAAACTAGGGAAATAACCATGACTTTATTCTGTTCAGGTGAAATTCACAATGAATTTTTAAAGAATACATAGACACATTAATAGAAACATCTTTATTGATCACAAAGTAAATAAAAAAAAACAAAAACATGATTATTATTCTTTTCCAGTAGAGTGATCAACAAAAACAACATGTTTAAGAAAAGGTGATATTTAATTAACATAAGTCACTACTTCACAATGGGACTTACGTGACTATTATCATAACCTCAAGGGTGTACAAGTCATATAATGTGTGTTTAAAACATTTTTCAAGTGTATCCCAAAAGAAAAATGATTATAAAACTTTAAAGAAAAAGAAAAAACACATTTGTACAGTTCACAGCTAAAAAAAATCCCAAAAGAACAATGCCATCACATAAATCTTCCCTGATGGTGTAAATTACACACAGGTAAATTAGTGTAAACAGCTTACTCACTTCTACCAAAATGTTATACTTTTGTTCTGTCTTTTGCTAGAGTCCTTAAAAAGAGAACAATAGAAAATATTCTTATCCAGCAACGGAAAAAAAACGTAAATGACCCGGAAGAAGTCACTGCACGTGTCTGCCTGCTCAATTTAGAAGCTCTGTTTAAACAAACAGAGGGAAAAACAGTAGCTTATATGTATTTTTGGCATTTCATTTTATAGGGAAGGCAACACTGGAATCCATTACTACAACCCTCGGTGTGTTATATGTGCCTGCGCTGTGTTCGTAAATACCAACTTCATGCTAAACTGCTGTCCTGAGGAAAACTTGCCAAAATTGTCTTTACTGATCAGAACTGCAAGAAAGAGTACACCTGGGGGCAGTATCGAGTCAGCCCCCCTTTAGCCTGAATCTGGTCCCCTCTGTAGACTCTCAGTATCACAAAACTGAAAGGACTGCACTTAATTGCCTTATCAGATTATCTTACATTAAAGGATTCTGGACAGATTTCACATGAAAACAGCTCAAATTTGGCAGAACCTTACTGATGCATTACAGTTCAATGGCGTCATGAACAACAGACGAATCAATGCCTCGTACACAAATACTGAAAATCATAACCTTCACGAAGGATTACTTCTTTCAGCCGTTTCTGTAATACCCAAAGGTGATAAAGTGTTAATAATAGCAAAGAATACGAGCAGTTTTGTCTTTTAGTCTTTACATGTGGCATCTTCAGGGACCTGACATCCCTCTGAAAGTTGCTTCGATTTGCTCCAGTGTCTTGCCCTTGGTTTCTGGGACGAAGATCATGGTGAAGATGACATTCAGGATGCACATGGAAGCAAATAGCCAGAAAGTTCCTGCACTGGTTAGAAGACTCTGCAACGCAAATAGGTATCCAGACAGGGGGTGGGGGGGGGTGGGGGTGGGGGGGTGGGGGGGGTGGGGCACAGAGAACTATGTCAAAAACACTCAAAATATCCCGAATGCAGCGCAAATTCAATTCAAATTTTCATCCTTGCATCAAAATATGTTTTCACAGCTTCACAAATTATCACTTATATGAATTTAACTGTTATTTTTCCATCCTCAGTATGTTGGAGAGGCTTCTCCAGGTAGCAGAGCTGGCCTTCAGCAATGAGACAGACAGCTACACAATCCAACATCCAAAGCCAATTTAGAATGACCAATCAATGTAACATGCAGTTTTTTGACCTCCAGGAGGAAGTTATACAAAGATATAGCTGTAGAGTAGTCTAGATGTTGGTGTAGAGTAAACTTTGTTTTTTAAATTCACAAACACAGATGGTTAAAAATAGTTAACAAAACTATAATCCTGTACAAAAAAATGAAACCCATTATCCTTTGAGCTGAGAATATCCAATCTAAAAGTGACAGCGCTTTGAGACAATACAGCGAACCTAAGCAGGCTATGGAGTGACTACTGACTACTTAAGCTGCTGTTATGGTTGGCATGTTGGTCTCTGCTCAGTCTAAATGTGACATCAGACCCATAACTATTCATAAGGGTGCTTGTGGTACACTGGACGTGGTGAAGTCTTCTCGTAAACAACATGTTTTGCAACTCAGCGGGAAAAAAAATTATACTAGAACAAGTCCAAAGAGGAAACAAAATAATTATGGTGGTTTGAAAGTTTTCCTCCACAAAATCTCATCTTTTTTTGCTCCAGCTGTTACAGCTTTTCCCCTTTGTACCCTGGTTATCTCAATGTGCCTGTACTGACCCATCACTGAAACAGCAATAGACATTAAGCTTTTCAAACACTCATTTTTCCAGCCTGACTAAGTCAGTGGTCATGCAGCATTTGTGAGAGCAACAATGGTGAGCATAAATGGCCAGTTAAGTCTGTTATGACTGATGGCAAATTAGGGCAGTTACAACAACTATGTGTATACTGGACTAAATGCTTCCCTTAATATGCTCGTTAAGTAGGAATGCACTTCTCTGCAGCTTGTCTTGTGTTGGCAGGGAAGCTTTCTGGGAATAAACTATGTTTGATGGGGGCGAGTCATCAAAATTTTGCCATAAGTCAATAATGATGTGTTTCCGATGTGTTCTGTGTTCTGCTATCTCATCACAACCATAATAACAAACAATAATGATTACTGTGTGACATCACTTTGACTTTCTGGTGAGTTACGTTATGCTAACTGTTCCAACAGGATCTTATTCCACATCCATTGAACCAATTGTGGTAAACATGCGGCCTATGTGCCAGAACCAGCCCAGCAAAGGGCTCTACTTTGTCCCCCGGATGGTGCTGCAAAGTGCAAAATTTGCAGTGAAGTCTTTTTATGGTATCTTAAGTAAACATGCTGTATGCTCATGTGTTCACTAAAAAAAGGATCCCAGATGTAAGATAAAATTTCACTTCTGTTTAATTAAATTTCACTTCTGTTTGCAATCCTGGTTGAAATGTGGTTTTATGGATCTTTAACAGATTTGGTATTCTGTTCAACACTCACCATCATATCCTGGAAGTTTTTGGTGACGACGAATGCCATGCTCCAGTTGGTGAGGACGCAGACAGCGCTGGCAAACCCCCTCACTTTCACCGGGAAGATCTCTGACATGACGAGCCACGGGATCGGACCCCAGCCGAGAGCAAAACCTGAACAGGACAGCAAGAGTTATTAAAGTGGCATGGTCTGTTGGGGGAATATACCCACAAGTTTAACAGCAGGAGTAATTTGTTTGGGTGTTTTGGAGTATTAAATGTAGGGCTGTTCGATATAACGATATAACGTCTAATGTTTCATATTACCGGTACGCTATCGCTTGTTTCCTGGTGTCGCAAAATAAACTGTTTACGGAAATAGTTTTTCATCGTTTTGATGGTCACTCTAGGATTTCTTAAAGTTCTCTCTTTCTCTTATATATAAAGTAACCACACTACGGACGGACAAGCGACTGTTTTTATTCGTTGTCGTTAGCAACAAGGACGGTAAAACCATCGTGTGGCTCCGCCTTCCGCTTGTTTATTTTTTATTTTTTTTATTTTTTTGCCTGTCCCGTTTGGTTCTTTTGCCATCAGAATTATTATCTAAAGGCGAGGAAAGATGCCCAACGGATTTACTTTACCAAATTGACCATCACAGCCTTGCCGTAATGGTCTATTTGATTCACCTTTAATTGTTTATTTTATTTTATTTTTTTTATTTTCACTTGCTAGATACAGGACAGACTTGAATGAGGAAAAGAAAAGGGAGAACGGAAGAGGGGGAAAAAAACAGCGGAGAAGAGGGACGGGGATAAAGGGCAAAAAAAACCCAAAAACCAACTAAATAAGCAGACAAAAAAAAAAAAAGAATACATATATCAATCACCTGGATCACCTGTTGAGAAAGAAAAAAGAAAACAAGCAGAAGAAAACGAGAGCAATACAATAAACAACATCATGATGATATATGGGAATATGACAGTAAATACTAAATATTAAACATTATTGTGCAGCACGTAAGATCGACAGCGCACAGTGTGCTACAGTGTGCTTTGAGGCGCTTGTTTATTTTCCACATAAACCTTTCACAAAAAAGCTGAAGATCGTATTGAGATTTTTCAAAATAAACTGAATCAGGTGAAATAGTATGTGGAGTGTTTACGGATGAGAAGCTAAAAAGAGCCATCAGGTGCTTAAAAAACATAAACCTTAGGACAGGCTTTTACCCTCAGCATGCCGTGTAATAAATACTCACAAAATTGTGAAAATTGCTGCCGTTTCAACTTATGTAACACTCGACTCCAGGTACAGCACTCCCAGCTGAAAACACTTCACGCAAGTTGCCCGAGATTCACAGAATTTACAGAAAATGTAAAACTTTTGTGATAATTATCGTCGTTTGGGACGATAAATATAGGATATAGGTTATGAGATTTTGGTCATTTCACACAGCCCTAATTAAATGTTTTGCAGATGACTGACAAATTTATCTCTGAATTTGTGATGGAATAGCCAAAACCATTAAATATCCAAAGTTATTTGTATTAAGTATAAGGTAAGGAAAAGGTGTGAGGACTAAATCGTTTTTGCATCTTGAACTGGAGCTGATTGACCCATTTTTTATATGCTGGAAAACTGACCTGTGATGAACACCGCTATGCTGGCCAGAGCCATCCAGGCCAGGTCACCATGGGGTTCTGGAAGTAAGGACATCAGGTAGAAGTAAACTCCAAATGCTGTGGTGCTGATGGCCATGGCAACACCTGTGTTATGAAATTACAATCAAGGAGGTGTCACAGAGAGATCGCAGGAATTCTGGTTAATAATTACATTTAAAGATTCTGGCTACCTGAGATAATGAGAAGGACTTTCCTTCCAGCCTTGTCCATGATGAGCGCTGCTACTGCAGTAAAGACGACCTGAATGAGACCCACGATCACTGACGCCAGGTCACTTTGCTGCAGAATAACAAGAAAGACAGATCTATAATGAATTTATGTTTTCACTGAAAACTTGTAAATTGATAATTTTGCTGTTGAATTCAATTTTCACCTCCAAGGCGAGAGCTTTCTATTAGTGTGTTCACTGAAATGTTTTGCATTTTGTTACTCTAACTTGTGACTTTTGTTTTTAGCCCTACTCCTATTTCCCAAAAAGGCCTTTTTGGAAAAAGTGCAACGCGACAAATCCATTTTTGATAAGAAGGTGACAGCACTGTCCTGTGAAGTCTTGCTCTTCTGCTCCTTCATCTGCTTTGTTTAGTGAGTGATAGAAAGAGCAGTAGCGCCTGTGAACGAGCTACCTTAAAATGTGCCTGTTCAAATATATTCTCAGCATAGAACATGATGGCGTTGATCCCGCTCATCTGCTGGAAGATCATCAGCATGATGCCAATCACCAGAGGCTTGTAGACACCAGGATCCTTCAGGTCAGACAGCTGGAATTTAGAGCCCTAGGAGGAAAACAGAATAACGTCAATCATCAAGCCAAACTGCCAACATTTTCCCCACAGTGGTTGAATTACAATTGAGGAGGGCAAAGGCACCGTGGCCAGAAAATCTTGTCTTATATCACCTGCTCATCACATGCTTCCTCAATGCGGCCGCACTCCCATTCGACAGGAGCGTCTGGTCCACGTAAGAAGCGCAGTGACTCCACAGCCTCCTTTCGCTTGCCCTGTGACAGCAGGAAGCGGGGCGTTTCAGGCATGAAGGACATAAAGACCATCAGCAGCGTCGGTGGGATGGAGCAGCAGATCGCCAACCAACGCCAGTCTATAAAGAGACCTGCAGGACAGGTTCACACACACTCAGGATGAGCCATTTCTACAGTTATTCCTCATCTTTTGTTTAAAGAGATGTGGAAAAGAAGTTTTAGAAGCCATTCATTTTAATTTTACAAGAACAGGAACAAGGATATTTATTATATTTCAAAATCGGCATCTAAAGTGTTATATGTGCTCAGAGAAGGTTGTTCATTTTGGCCAAACAGGTAATCACTAAATGAGTTAAAAAACGTCTAACAGAGACATTTCCCCCTTTACCAATAAAAAAACAAAACAAAAAAAGCCTCAATAGAAATAAGCAACATTTCTTGTACATATGAAAGACAATTTGATTCATATGGCCTTTTAACAAATCCCATGATGTGATCCATCACATCAAACCATGCAGCTGTTTTGAAACAACTTTGTCTTAACAGTGAAACCATTTGAACTGACTCTTAGTTTTTACTGAAGCCTCAAGGTTAGCATTTATGCTGCCCCCATATCTAAGCGTTTAACACCAAACATTACAAGTGAGGGGTGGATTTAAGTGAGAGAGGCAATGCATGCTCACTGGGCAGCAACGTGTCAATATTAAAGTGAGCCTGTCCTAATGTGTACTCTTATGATCCTTCTGTATGCTAATGAGACAATAATTTATACAATGAACATCATGTTAGGTTGAGGAAGACTTGAGGAGGCTAGTGACTGATACAATAAACTAATTAGGAACCTGTTTACTGAGGTTATAAATCAAATGAGCGATAACCTATCTTTGCAACTGAGTAGTGAGCCCCTGCTGGCCATTAAAAGCATTACAGGTTCAGCTTTATTTTTCAAACCTGGAGACTATAAACCAGGGGTGGGCAACTCCAGGCCTCGAGGGCCGGTGTCCTGCAGGTTTTAGATGTGTGCTTGATCCAACACAGCTGATTCAAATGGCTAAATGACCTCCTCAACATGTCTTATAATTCTCCAGAGGCCTGGTAATGAACTAATCATTTGATTCAGGCGTGTTGACCCAGGGTGAGATCTAAAGCCTGCAGGACACCGGCCCTCGAGGCCTGGAGTTGCCCACCCCTGCTATAGACCAATGTAAAATGTCGCAATTCCAACATGTGCCTTTTACTTCAGGTTTTTCCTGCATTCTTATACAATTGTCTTATTCCTTAGCATTTTCCTGTTTCTCAAACTTTATCCATAAGTTCTATTTGTCAAATGTTACCCAAGTTACCAGATTGTCTATGAAATACAGTTAATACTGTGTTTGTGTGTGTGTGTGTGTGTGTGTGTGTGTGTGTGTGTGTGTGTGTGTGTGTGTGTATACACACATTTAGACGTCTTTGTGAGGACAGAAAATTGGGATGCTACTATACCTGTGGGGACCAACAGTCACTTATGGGGACAAAATGACCGTCCCCACCAGTCTGAAGGCATTTTTGAGGCTCATAATGTGGTTTTAGGGTCAGGGTTACAGTTAGGTTGTGGTTAGGTTTAGACTGAGGGTTAGGTATTCATTTTTCATGGTTAGGGTTATGGTAAGCAGCTAGGAAAAGCATTATGTCAATGAGATGTCTCAATGTCTTCACACTTGAAAACAAGTGTGTGTGTGTGTGCCTCTCTTTCGATGTTTTCAGTCTGCCAAGAATGAGAACCGAGCACCTTTTGCACAGGAACCATTCGTTCAGAGCGTTGAATAAGAAGATGTTTGGCCTTGTCTTTTATTGATTAGGTATAAAACTCAAGCGCACACTCTAAACTGATACGCAGAAAACTGAGTTTCAGGGGTTTTTTTTAACTTATTTGAGTAATTTTAGCTTTGGGGGCACACAGAGGGAGTGCAGTTATATTATGGTCACGTCAAAATTCAGTCACAAGGCTCAGACAGAGAAACAGGTTCTAAACCAGTTTACTGATCAGCTAAATAGTTGTTCATCATTTCCTGTTCAGCTGATTCATAAATAAATTGTTCTATTTTTAACCTCATGATGTTTTTCCGCAAGTTATCACTGCAAACTCTGACAGACCTTTGATACAATTCAAATCCACATCTACCCACAACCAAACTGCTGTTCGACTGCAGTGTGACACAGTTGCTGTGCACAGCAACCCACCTCCAGAGCACCACGAGACAAATCCACCTCTCAAAACATACCAGCTTTTATTAAGAAATCATGCACAGCACGCAGCTAACAAGATTAGCCAGAAGCAGCCATTTTCACACAGGTCAAGCAGTGAGGCTGTTGTCTAAGAGGCAGCAGAGGAATCGGATCATATATGACGATGATCATGTGAATGCCACATTTGTTACATCATCTTTCAATGATTTGTAGGTTGTAAAACGTTGTTGTTATCTGACACTTTTTCTTGTATCTGACACTGCAGTTCTTGTAGCCATGTAGACTTTGCAAAGGAAGTTTTAAAGATGCCATAAAAACTTTAAACATCAGTTTCATACCTCCAAGATAAGCTCCCATGATGCCTATCACCACCATGAGCTGCACACAGGAGCCTAAAGTCCCACGGACCTTTTCATGTGCCATCTCAGAAATATACACCTGTTTGAGGGGAGACAAGGGAGAACATCAAAAATTCAAACCTTTAGTATACAGAACTGTTCTCTTAATGGTTTATAAAGCAAACACATATAATTTTGTTTATATAAAGTTAAGAGCACATTTACGATTCACATTTGAGAAGCCAAAGCCAACAAATGTTTGGCGTTTGAATGGACTGATCCACATTAACGATCATTTATGTTATTAAAGCAAAGGTGGTCTTATTCTTTATTTCTAGCTCCATATTTTTATTCTACAATGGCTTTGCATGATTCACTGTTCAAAACAATCCTTATTTATCTCACTGAGTGTAGGTGCCGCCCATCAGGCCATTCGGTGTCTGGCTGTCACACCATTTAAGGCAATGTGTCAGATTATACTCTCTAATTGTTAATCAGTGTTCAAGTGATACTGTGCAGCTACTTCTTAATCCCACAAAATGAAAAGCATACCTTGTTTTTTCTGCCTGACATTTCAATTTACTGTCTAACAACCAAGTTTTTTGGAGATGGATTTTTTTCTTCCGGAATCAAACTGTCTAATCTTCACATCAACAGATGCCGGGTCAAGTATTAAAGAGGCATTTAATCTGCTTTTAAATGACATACCGGGACAACCAGTGAGGTGATGCCGCTGGCGAGGCCTGTCAGCATTCTGCCAACGTAAAACATCCACACATTCTGTGCCGCGATGATGATGGTGAAGCCGGAGACAAATGGCAGCGCGCATAACATCAGACTGACCTTCCTGCCAATCTTCTCCACCATCCAGCCACCAAGCAGCCCGCCCAACGCTGCCCCCACCGTCACTATGGACTGAAAGCAATAAACGTTAATGAATTATTTGAACTTTATGTTGCATTTGATCAATTTTATTATTTTAAAAGAATAATTAAACAGAGTTCAACTATTTCTGTTGAGTTAACATCTGGACTATATTTTCTATTTTGCATTAGTGCCTATTTTGAAAGAGGCCAAAGCTCCAGCACTTGCAGTATATAGACCAACTTTACACCAGTATGCCATGTAACACATGACCACATGTTTGAGTGAAATACTTTCAACTAGGGCTGGGCGATATGACCCAAAATTCATATCTCGATATTTTTTACCTGGACGGCGATATAAGATATATATCTCGATTTTTTTTTTTTAAGCCATAAAATAAGAACAAAAAGAGAGTTCTTAGTCAAAGCTGTGTCCCAGATGTCACACAGGCACTTTTATTAACATAGAGCATAGATGTACATAAAATTTACTCAAAAATAAATTATGAGCATTTATTAAATAATAATGCTCCATAAATAAAAGAAAACAATGTTGTTTTTGTGCATAACAAAAAGCTCACAATTGTGCAGTCAAAATGTAAACTAACAGACGCAGAGCATAGTAACAAAGACAGATTTCACAGCTGCTCTGTTCCCAACTTCTACTGTGTGACTCACAGCATTGAGTTTGAAATCCTCTTCGTAACCACGTCTCTTAACAGGTGCCATTTATGGTCCTTATACACAGTAGGGTAATATTACGTTGAAGCACAGTACGTATCACTCCGCGAGGCTCCTCGGTAGCCGTAATGCTCTGACAATCTATCAACCGGTGCAGCACCGTAGCTTACCAAAGTCGTACTAAAACATTTTTGACAGATTGCTGAACGCTGTGTTCCACATAAAATCTGTTCGCGGCCATCAAGCACAACCAGAATTCATACATTAGGCGCGCTGTCAACTTTTGAGAAAATGAAAGGATTTTAGGCTGTGCAGCGCCTCTGGGCTGCATGGCGTTAGCGTGGTTAGCTCGTTAGCGTGGTTAGCTAGCTAACACGTTGACGGCGTCCAGCCCCACGCACGGGGCGATGCGCAGTAACGGAGATTTGCCGTGTCCATCTTGTCGCTTCCTGCAGGTGAAGCGATGGGGGAGGAGGGGGATTTGTGTTCAGTGAAGGAGGGGCGAGGCCGAGTAATGTTGCGTAAAGACAAAAGTGGACGAAAGAGAGGCAAACTTGCGGCTCCACAAGTAACATAGACTATATCGATATAAAGGATATTGCCACATCTTATATCTCGTATAAAAATATATCGATATTTTTTAAAAACTCGATATATCGCCCAGCTCTACTTTCAACCTATTTTAAAACAGACAGCTTGGCTTTAAAGGGTGCATATACTCTTTATATCCAACATTAAAAGGGCAAAAATTACACAGATCCTCTCATTACAGTGGACGGGACTTGAAATGAGTGCATCAGAGGGAAACCTCAGGTTAAGTGTTTTGGAGACAAAGTTCGAGAGGCAACGCTACGATAATTTGGGCATTTGCAGAAGTGGGATAGTAGCCTAATAAACTGGGCAAATGATGTTGAGGATTAGGCTCCCAGGCAGGAGAAAAATAGGAAGATTCATGAACATAGTAAAGGAGAACATGCAGACGGTTGATGTGATAGGGTGAGATGCAGATGATCTACTGTGGCAACCCATAAAGGGAGCAGTGAAAAGAAGAAGAAGATTACAGTATACTGGAGGCAAACCTTAGGTACTGCCATTCATGAAGATGTTACCTTTAACACGTATACACACAAAGCTGACTGCAGGTTGGGGAAACCTGCAGTCAGCTGAGACTGAAGGAGTGATGAAAAGATTCTCCCATTGAAATTGCTTCGTCCAGATGAAAAGAATCAACCTTTTGGGGTCTCTATGGCTAGTTTCATTTATCAACTGTTATACAGGAGGTGACTTCTTTTATAGCCACTCAACGGTGTGATTGTCTTAAGGCTTAGCGTTAGTGTTGTGACTGTTATGGATGCCAGCTTCTATTATTTTAAACAATTACACTAAACAATCCAGCCTCTCGTCCAAGTGTGGTCACTTCTGGCTCAAAAAAAACACAAACATGGAGGCGGCCGAAATGTTACCACTGGGTTACCAAGAAGGGAACCTACAAACCACTAGGCACATGGCTTCAGTGTTGTGGCTGATCAGTATATTAAGTTGTTCCTTCAGTGACTCTTCCACCGTTTTATGTCATAAACTGTTGTGACCATGATTATTGAAGCCTGGCTTAAAATGTGCTAAAATGATTAATTTTAAACATACAGTCAACACATTTTAATTTCATCCGGCTCTTTCTTTCGTGTCTTTTTTACAGGATGTGTTGGATGAAATGAGATGTCACACAAATCTGCTGTTAAAATTGCCTGGCTGTCATCATACCCCAAACCAGGAAGCCTGGTTATCGTCCAGTCTCAGCCGAGAGTCCTCAATCTTGGTGAGTTCGGGGATGGCGGGAGAGCTGTATCCCAGCACGAACCCGAAGCTCATGGGACCCAGAACAGAGGCAAGTGTCGCAAGGTACAACTTTCGATTCTTTACTTTGCTGTGGAGAGAAAGAGGAACACAGATGAGTGTAGGAGGTAAAGGTCAGGTCTCACATATGATAGATGGGGTGGCTCAGGCTCAGGCGGTAAAGCAGGTCATCTACTGATCGGAAGGTTGGTGGTTCGATTCCTGGCTTCCCCTAGTCTGCATGCCAAATATCCTTGGGCAAGATATTAACCCCAAATTGCTCTCCGATGCGTCCATCGGAGTATGAATGTGTGTGAATGTTACTTAGAAAGCACTTAGAACAATGTGCTGGTGTGAATGGGTGAATGCCCAAGTTGTATAAAGCGCTTTGAGTGCTCATAAGAGTAGAAAAGCGCTATATAAGAACCAGTCCATTTACCGTAGAAAGATTAATTATGCATTAATATGCTTCAGAGAGAATAATTTCTGCTTCTTCTTTTAAGCCTATAATATCATGGCATGGGTGACATGCATCATTTCTGAACAGCTGTTCAGTCAGGAACACTGTAATCAAGAGAATACTGATTTGTATTTAAACTGGGAGAGCACCAGCAACAATAAGAATCCAGTACAGAATAGAGCAAGTATTACAAAAACTAGCAGATATGACTGTGATTAACTCGGACTAAGAATGAAAAAGCAGAGCTGGGATCACAGTGCTGCACAGTACTTTGCAGCTTTAGACTGAATGCGGGAAGAATACAGCAGCTTTAATAGGACTTGAGATTGTCTGTAAGCTCCAGTGAGTTTAAAGGGGGCATGGGGTGTACTAAATGATAATTGTTTCAGGGTTTGTAACATTATTTTGCAGATTTACATTAATATATAAAAATGTAATTACATTAATGTTATTAAAACGTAAGAATATAAAAATAAAAGCTTTTTTTGCCCCCACCCCCCACTTTACAGCTACAACACCAGTATGTGGTGTACCACATGACCATATGTTCAAGTCACCCTTGGACTGCTGGATACGAAAGCCGGCTTTGCAATCGTCACTATAATTCAAACCAACGGTGTTGAGGTCAGGCCAGTCAAGTTCTTCCACACCAAACTTGTTCATCCATGTCTTCATGGACCTTTCCTTGAGCCATGGTGGGCAGTACTGTTGGGACAGGAAGGGACCCTGCTACAACTGTTACTGCAGTGTAGATCAGTATAAGCTTTCTTAAGCAGGAAACTCTGCATCAAATCACATGCTAGAATCTAGTTCTCAGAATGCTGATGTACTCGATTTACTTCATTGTAGTGACGTTTTTCCAAAAGATATTAAGTCACTCTCTCTGCTGATGATGTATGTGAGTCTAAAATCCCTATATTTGTTGATAGCAACATGGTTTACATCATTTTCATCCTCATCAAACTTCTCCGTGCAGGACAGAAATGTTTCACTGTAGGATAAAGGTAAAATAATATCCGTAATTAAACTGGTTTCCCTAAAACAGCAAGGGGAGAGTAAAAACTACAAGTCGGAAACATCATCTGCATGGTCTAGATAACTCTGTATATTTAGATGATACGTAAACCCTCTGAAATGATCTGCTGTGGTAGAGCTACACTGACCTCAGATAAGCATCTTGCTCGGACATGAGTCCTGTTGGATCTCCACCCTCGGCATCCAACAGCCTGCTCCTCTCATCTTGGATGTCCATACCGACAGCAGTAGTAGCAATCTTTCCTGGTTTTTACCTCTGTTCACCTTTGACAATGATCACATGTCAGAAAGTAATTTAAAAATCCCCGAACAAAAGCTAGAAAATCAGTCGAAGAAAGCGATAAACCACCAGGACGGAATCAGAAAAAAGAAGAAGTTAGACCATCTGAGATATCCGTGAAGAAAATATCGGACAATTCAGCTGGAAAAAACAATGTGACCATTACCGAGAACATTTGCTTCTCACCGGCGGTTAACTTGCTTTGTCAACATTGAAGTCAGCTGATCGTCCTGTGTTCCTCTTATTTCCTGTTTCCCTGCGTGTAAGTAGTTTCACAGTAAAACTCCTAGTATGAGGTCTATCGCCCAAAACAGACTGCAGTCTCCTATCTTTATTAAAGCAAAGATAGAGTAACAGACACATTTACTCTAAAAATCAAACTCTAAAAATTAAACTTTAATTTTTAACGTTTTATGAAGACGGGCAGATATTCTGGTTAACCCTTCAGAATTAGTTAAAGCTCATTCCTTTAAGCTAGCAGATACGTAGCGTTACACAGTTCATTAATTTTTGCATGTGTTTTAATTTTACTTTATAGCTACAGCTTATTAAAAGACGTTAATGTTATTTATTTTGCATTTTAACATGGCGAAAAAACGGGAAGGAAGCGATCTCTCGCTTACGATTTGTTTCCAAAATAAGAGCTTCTAGGAGTGTTGAAGTTGGTTTCCATGGCGACCGTCGGATTTTCAACATTAGGCAACAACTTTATACAAGCAAAGCAAAAACTAAAGGTCGTAAAAGTGACTGCGTAAGTGTAAAACAGCTCGAAACAGCAATTTCAGTGACGCAATGGACACATCTGAGGAGACAGATGACCAAACGGTAAAAAGTGACCGAAAAGCAACAGTGACAATGTAGACAGGCCCAGCCTGTTGGTTGTGTATAAAATATGTTATGATGCCTGAGCTAGTTAACTAGCACAAACTCAGGTTAAATAACGTTACTGCTACTGAGTGAACATTGAAAGTGACGCAAAGTGTTTTTAGGTTTTAATAAGACTTGTAATTTAAAAATTTAAATGCATAACAGCACACAATAAATGTTTTCCACTAACTTAATAATAGCCTCACTAATAAACTGTTGTGTGATGTTGTCGAGATAAAACAGTGTGCCACCTCAGGAAAAGTGAACTGAAATTTTTTTTTTTGTCCACCTCCAGGATGCAGAGCAGAGTTTTTTCCCCACTGCTGTATCAGAAGAAGAGCTGGTTGAAGCCAAAAGAAAAAACAGCCTAAAACGGCTGTTTGGCTCCAGTAAAATATTTCTTCACACAGAAAAACCCTGTCAAAGACCAGACCTGCTGGGCAGCCTCATCATTCAGAACAAGGCCGCTGAGCAGTGAGAATCAACAGTGACTGATATCTATTAAAATGGTGTTATACTTCTTATTATAGTCATTATTTATGTTATATTGGGCCTTTGTGCTTCATCTAAGTTCATCCTCTGTGTGGAATAAGTTTTTTTAGCTCCCTTCCACTTCCTTTAAAACCAAATTGTGTCTGATTACCTTCCACTTATATACAGACAGTTTATTGAATTTTAAGTATTTTTATTGTTAAGTAATACTTTTGTTTTTGTTTTTGTTATTGCAGTTATACAAATGGAGAAGAGGCAATGGGGAAATCCCAGTATGAGAGGGCTGTCATCTGCTTCTCCAAAGCCATCACTCTGCAGCCACAACAGGTCACCTTCCACAGTGGTCACACAAGATGTTGCTGATTTTCATGTAAAATAGATCAGATGAGGCTTTTTTTTAACATAACCTTTAGCTTTGCTTTCTGTATATTATGTATGCGTCTCTTTTCTGGCCTGTGTTTTATACTCTCTATATTGCTATACCCTGTGATATTACATGTTCTAGGTTCAGCTATATGTGAGCCAGGCAGAGGCCTACCTACAGCTGTGTGACTTCCAGTCAGCAGCAGCCTGTTACAAACAGGCCTGGCTCTTGGAGCCTGGAGCCTTCGAGGATCGTTTGGCCTTCATTTACTATCTGCAGGTAGAAGTATTCGCGGGGTCCAATGATGAAGACCTGCCATGTCGTTTCTTATTTTCTGTCATGAATATACTGCTACAATGCTGGATACACACAGAAGGTCTGAACACTCAGTTTCAGAAAGTTTTTTTTCTATTTGAGGATTTTTATTCGGGTCATTTCAGGACACGACTCTAGCTGTGAGCACCTCTTAAGTAAAAAATAATTGAAAAGAAAAAAGAACTTAGTTCTACTGGCTGAGTCAAACTCAGCCACAGGCCTGGCAGATCAGCTGATCTTAGTGCCAAACTACACACCCAAGTCGCAAATCTCATATAGCATGCACTGATTTACCTACTGCTGCCAATGTATGCCTCCTTGCCACCCACCTACCATCCAGGTTCTCTGTTTCCTTCTGTTTATGAAATAATCCAGGTTATATTTGTTGTCATTAATGCCTGTTCTTTTCTATGAGAAGGGTTTTTGTAGCGGTTTCCTTGCCTTTAGCCTCCATGGAAAGGCGGGGATGCATACTGCTGCAGAGCAGAGCAACCAAACATTAATTACTACAGTTGAAATAAGAATCCTATTTTGATTTAAGTGGGCATTAGAGAACTATCCTAACATAGATCCCTCTGCCTCTTGTTGTCCCAGGGTCAGTGTTTGTTCGACCAAGGTTTTTTTGTAGATGCACTGGAGGCTTTCAGCAAAGCTGCTGAGGTGAAACCGGGTTGCAGAGCTCACAAGGTCAGAAGGTCAGGAGCCTGAGCCATAATATCTAAAGTGAAGTACAATATATGTTTAGTGTCTAAGTTACCTTATAGTTCCCTTATAATTGATTTGAGCATTTGTTATTCGTGTAGAAGGTAAAAGATTAATAACAAGTCCCCAAGAGTTCAAATGTGAAATTAACAAACATACATATACTTTGCATCCCAGCTTGGCCTGTCTGACAGCTTTAGGTCGCCACACTGACTGTCTGAAGCTGGTAAATGACTGGATGGAATCAGAAGGTCCCACCTCCGACCTATACATCCTCAGAGCCCGACTGCACAAAGAGCTTAACAAGGTCGCATCTCTTACACCTCTCTGTATAACCTATGTAAAAATCTCAACGTTTTGCATTTTGCATTCATGTTCACGATATTTTAATACCAAGATTCTTTGATTGATGTCTGTGTAATGGGCCAATGTACTAACTATAGCTACAGAGCAGGACAGAACATGCAGCATTACAACACATAGGCTGTAAAAAACTGTTGAAATTGGGAACTGAGGCTTCCACAAACTGATTTTGGCAAGAATAAATCAGCAATAAGAGAACAAAGTGCTGAGGTTGTGGATCCATGGATGCGTCTCATGTAAGATCTCGTCTGTCATCACATTGTAACCACAAAGATATCACGTGGTCTCAGTTAGTGTTCAGCCAAGTGGAAAAAAGTCCTATGAAATGTTTGTGTAAATGCTCAGTGATGTTGTAGATAAAGTGTCTACAAACATTATACACTAATGTTGCTATCATAATGACTGCTGCAATAAAACAGCCAGATTTGGCCAGATTTGCAGTTGCTGCTATTTCCTATTTCCTCAGTCTTTAAGTGTTTAAGTTTTATATCAGATATAACCTGCAAACTTTCTCGAGATGAAATGTGCTTTAATTCTCAACAATTTCATTTAGTCTGGTTTTTTTTTTTTGTACTTGTAGATCTCGTCAGTTCAAGTCAATACAGTGTTCTAAGTATACTTTGTCTACTGTTTAACATTTATGATTAAACCAGCAGAAACTTTCTTCTTCTATCCAGACATCAGTTTGTTATCATGACGTGCATTTGGCGTTGGCGTTGAACCCGACCTGTCCGGTGGCTGGAGCTCTGCAACTCCAGCTGCGGGAAGCGAGTGAACGGGCGAGACAAAGGGCTGTGGACAAAGCTTTGTGTGGAGAGTTGCCTGAAGCCCTTTGCATGATTAATATCGCTCTAGCCAACAGCCCAGAGGACGGACGCCTCTACCTGTTCAGGTGTGTCCAGCCAATGTGTAGACCTTAACAAAATCTGTTCTGGGACTGTTACACAGCTGAATGTTGACTTGCTGACATGTATTTAATTCAGCTGAATGCTATTCCCTTGCATTTGCAGAGGGACTCTGTATAGACGGATGAAGAACTTCATACACGCCATTGAGGATATAATCCAGGCTGTGGAGCTGAGTGGAGAAGAGGAGAAGAAGGGACAGCAGGAAATCAGGAGTCAGAAGGTGGAGGTCAGAGATGATAAGGCTGAGAGTTGCTCTGTGCAGGGGGAGGCGCAGTTTCAGTTGGCTCTCATCTACAATGATTTTGCCGTTCAGTGCTTTTGCAAAGGTCTCTACGCAGAGGCGACTCTGCTTCTCAACAAAGCCATTGAGGAAGAGAAGGGCCAGGCAGGCCTGTACGTGAACCGAGGAGGTGAGGCTGTGACACCTGACCTGTCTGTGTGTGAGTCCTCTGCTCTTTTCACCCATGCAATGAAACCCCAAATGTTCTTAGATCAAGCACCCCCCAAAATACTGAACATCTTCTTTGACTCACCTCAACCTTTAATCAGATCTCTGATGGAAATGTAAAACTTAGATAAATTATTTCCTGCTTTTTGTTTTCTTTTCTCTTGATTTCCTTGTTCCTTGTTGTTGATGATTCTCGTCAACAACTTTTCTTTGACACCAGTTTTTTAACATATACACATAACTGCAATCTCATAGCATGATGCTATGCTAAATGCTCATGTTTATGCTCTTTTTTTTAAATGCATTATATATTTATTATATACATCCCATGTACAGTTCTTATGAAAGGGGAAACTCTGTTATTTCTGCTGTGACACTGTCCATTTTACATAGGAGTTTATAGCAGTTGACTCACTTTTGGAGTCAGCCTCAAGTGGCCATTGGAGGAACTGCAGCTTTTGGCCCTTCAGCATTGGCTTTGGCACTCAGCCCCAGAGATCGCTGCTTTGCTCTAAACATTATTGATTTGAGTTGAATGTAAGAAAACTAATGTCGAATGTTGTGTGCAAAGTATGTTTGATGTCCCCTTCCGAGTGATTGCCTGGACAACAACTTTGCATGATCTCAAAACCTGTTATGACATTTTTGAGAATTAATGTGTGAAAATTTCTCCTTTCTGTGCAAGCGCACATTCATATTCAGCACTTTGGAAGTTTGAGTAATGCAACAGCCAGAACGTGAGACTTTAAAGCCAAAAGTACACCTTAAACTTGACGAGCTTTTGTCATGGATCATCAGCACTGTGAATCAGGGTATTTAGTCAAAGAGGATCTTACACTGAGTGTCCTTCTAAGTGTTTGAGTTGAATCATGTGACTTCCTGCACGTTAAAAGAGGCAAAACATCAAATGTGACAGGGGAAACTTGACAAACCAGATTTTTAGGCAGCAAGACTGAAGAGCTGCTCCAACTGAAGATCATGCACCGTTTTTAGAGTTTCACCACGCTACACTCTCCATCAGGAATGGATGGGGATAAAACACAATTTAATAGCCATGTATTTGGATTGCCCCTGTATCTCACATCTTACCATGTAACACCAGGGTGATTGAAAATGGATGGTTCAGCAACAGTAGTGCGTTGAGAGTCTGTTGGCAGTACATATGCAGCTTCAGACTGCAGAGAGCATCTGCTGTCAGATGCAGGCTGTATAAAAAATATGTTGTACAACCGGTCTGTGGGCCAGTTATGCTTACGCTGTTGTTGGTCCATTAACCAGTGTCAGAGAAAAACTGACATATAACATGCCACGGGTGATGTGAAATGCTAAAAACAGTTATGTTTTTTCTTTTTTTTGTTGTATCATACTTTTCCCATTCCTGGTGATCTCCACTGAGACTCCTCTCCCTATTCTGGCCCACTTTCAGCTAATCAGCGTTTGACTGATGCACACTGTCATTCATGTCGAGCAACATGCAGTTGGGATTTTGGAGGACTGCATGGGAGCACGTTTGCAGTTGTTCAAAACCCCTCTCCGTTTCTCTGTAGGCTTTCTAAAGGGAAATCCCTCCATAAGCTAACACAACCACGGGAGCATAAGTTAAGCATGAATCCTTCTTGGATTTCAGTTCAGTCCCACATCATCCCACTCTGTCAGGGGTTGTGTGTGGAGGCGTGGAAGAGATGACCCAAACGCAGGACTCACGGTGCAGAAATGATGAGGTTTTATTGGAGCGGGTGAATGACCAAAGCAGGAACGGTAGAACTGACTAGCTGACTGAAAGACTGAGTGGCTGAATAACTGAGCACTAACGGGAACGACAACATAACATCAATGACACGACAAAGAACTGGTGAAACCGAGGAACTTAATTACACAGGTTGAATGATGACAATGATTGGAAACAGGTGAGTACAGGGCTGAACATAATCTGACTAATGACACAAGCTGACATGGGGAAAAAACAGGAAGTGAAGACATTGATGTGGCAACATAACCTAAATGTGACAAAACTGAAAACACTGGGTCACCGACCCAGGAACCCTGACACACTCCCACTACCCTGTCTTTCATTTTCCCTCTCATTGTTACATCCAGGGGCATTTGCAGGATTTTTGTTAAATGGGGTGGCACAGAGAGGGGGAGGAATGAGGTTAAGGCGAGCAGCACTGGAAAATGAAGCCAGTTCAATAATGCCAGGCGCTGGACTTGGGGATTTTGTTGATATGTTTTGGCCACACGTGTTCCCTCAGAGAGAATCATCACTGAAAAACAACACAAAAATAGTTTCTTGTCATCATATGATGAAACATTTTGATCCTGCTGGGCTAGACTGAATGGTTTGAAGATGATGTGAATCATTTGCTTGGCCTCTGCAATTACCCAGCTGAGTGCCTGTGGGGAGATTGTGGACCAACATGTGAGACCCAACTCTCTCAGCATCAATCAAACACTAAATATGGGAATATCTGTAGGAAGAGTGGCGTTCATCGTGTTAGGGTTTAGTTTTTCACCCGTCTTTACATCATCAAAGCAGCTATTATTAAAATTAAAACCAGAGTTAATGTGTGTAAAGTTAATGAAATATTGACACTAAATGCTTAACTGAGGAACCATTTTGATGCTTATATGTGTGTGTCAGACTGTTTCTTTAAGCAGAGTTCTTGGTACTATGCTCTGGCTGACTACCGGCAGGCTGAGGAGATGATGCAGCCAAATGACCCTGCTGTCCGCCTCCGCCTCGCTGTCATTTACAACACGCTGGGATCTTTGTGTTTCCAGGATGGGTCAGAACCACACGGAGAACATCCCATTAACACCCACACAGAGAAACTTATAAAGTCAAGTTATCAAATGTCACTTAGCTGATATACTGTTGAATGTGTGTGTCTGGATCTGCAGGCGTTTCCAGGAGGCAGTCGATATGTTTTCTCTGGCCATCCAGCACAACCCCGCCTCTAGCCATTACTACGAAAGCAGATCGAAGGCTTTTCGAAAGCTGCCGAACCTGTACGGGGCCAGGCAGGACTTCATCTGCATGCTGATTCTGGACCCCACCCACGAGGAGGTCTCAAATTCTTTAATCTTTTGTGGTTTTCAGTAAAACCACATTTCATTTCAAAAGATTTCATTCAATAAGATTAACGCAATGTCTGACAGAGCCCTTAGATAAGGAGAAGACATGACGCTTAAATAACCCTGAATGGAAGTTGTTTTAATGCGAACAGTCATCCCAGCCCAACACTAATGGAGCCAATTAACAGCTAAAATAAGGAAGTTAATGGCCGGTCATCTGTTAACTTCTAATCAATTAACAAGAAACTTTAAATCCTCTTGTGGGATAAACATTTACTGAAAACAATTTCAAACGTTTTATCAGTAAAACTTTAATCTTGAATTGTGTGTGTCTGTTTGTGTAGGTGGCTCCTATGCTTATGTGTCTGTTCCCAGGCTGCAGGGTCTCTGATGTATTGTCCAGCCCAAAAGGACAAGCGATCAGAGCTCAGCTGATGGAAACCATGCAGGCCTGTAGCTCCTCCTCTGATCCACAAAGGTCAGAAACATGGAGGCTAATTTGAAGGCTGGATGATACCTGACATTGAGGTAGCTGACAAAGTCAGATATTCATTGTCTTGTGTTGAATTTTGTTCTTAGACTGAGTGAGAAGCTCTGCAACATGACTCTGACCAATGAGAGCACAGCGAGCCAATCAAAAGAGCCAAGTAAAGAAGGCAAGGAGCTGGAGCTGTGTGTGAACAAAGAGGACATGCAGATAACTGTGAGGAGCCTCCTGCAGGTACAGAGCAGGACTTTATTTATTTTAGAAGTTCAGTTCTTTAAAAAATTCTACTCAGATAATTTAAGTAATTTTCAGCTACAAATCAGTTTTGATCTTTTTTGCAGTGACTTCACAGCTGTTCTGTGTTATTGTGCAGCAGGTCAGCCGTTCATTCCTGACACTGCATCGCTAAACCACACTGGGACCTACCATCCATCAGTGCGTCTGTAAACACGAGAGGATGCAGTGCTGCAGAGTTGGCCTGTTTGGGTTCCACATCTGAGAAATGACAGCAGGAATACAGAGAGTGGAACAACCATCATCAGCTGTAACTCTGTGTTTTCCTGTTATTTAGAATTACACAGGAGTTTGATGATCGAGAGAATCATTTTTAACAGTGCCCGATGAAAACGTGCTTCCAAATACATCGGCTGTAGATTGATATCAGAGTTTAAAATCCCAGTTTCACTGATAGCTAGTGCATATTTTTGTATTTGTACTTTTTCTTTTAGTTGTTCCTTCTGCTTTAGCAAAATCTATGAGACACAGCAAAGGTAACTGTCATGTCAGTCAACAAGGCTGATATCAAACAACGTATCAGTTCATCCCAGCACAAAATTGTGTGTAACTGTGTTCCTTATAATCAAGAAAAGTAGAACGGTTCATGCGCCTTAAGGAAAAAGTATTTCTGTTCATCTAGATGTGGCGTTTATTAGTAGGAGAAACATTTCATCACTCATTGAAATGACTTCTTTGGTCTCAGAGACGACATTCGTTTTGTTGGCCAGCAGGGGTCAGTGTTTATCTCACTGCAAACACTGCATTCAGATGAACAGGATCACTTTTCTAGGATTTTTCTTTACCTGGATACATCACAACAAACTCTTCATATGAAGATGCTGAATAAAAATGAGAAAACTGCAGTTTCATGTCTGTTGAGAAGAACATAAAGGATACTAGGCGTGGTTATTTTATGTGAATAAAACCTTTACATGAACCTAAAGTTTAATACATATAGCTGCTGCTACAAATACAGCTATGATTTCTAAATTATAGATGCTGTTTCTACACAGGTCTTCTATACAGTATTTACGGTTTAGAGATGGGCTCTAAAGATTAATGTTGCCCAGCTTAGTATCTGACCAGAAATGTAATGTGGTTTCCCCCTTTGTTCCTAAATTATGTAATTAATTAATTTTACATGGACTGGTACTTATAAAACATTGTTATACTCTAATTGTGCACTCAGTGTGGTTCATACAGCATGTTGTTGTATGCCTTTATGGAGTTTGTATCTATTAAGCCCACAGTTACACTCTAATGTAGGGGTCCCCAATCCCAGTCCACGAGGGCCGGTGTCCCTGCAGGTTTTAGATGTGTCCTTGATCCATCACAGCTGATTTAAATGGATAAATTACCCCCTCAACATGTCTTGAAGTTCTCCAGAGGCCTAGTAATGAACTAATCATGTGATTCAGGTGTGCTGACCCAAGGTGAGATCTAAAACCTGCAGGGACACTGGCCCTCGTGGACTGGGATTGGGGACCCTTGCTCTAATGGATGCATTTAGGTCTAAATTAGGTTTCATTATCTTGCTCAAGGGCACTAAGACAAATTTACTGGAGAAGCCAGTGATCTTTCTAAAATAATTAGTAGATGACCTGTTCTACTTCCATGTGAGTGGCAAAAATGATTTTGCAAAACATGATGTTACTGTAAAATTGGTCCCAGACCTTTTGATAATTAAATGTCACAATCAAGTTATTAATGTTCAACAAACAGTTGTAAAATTGAAAATTTCTCATATTTAGTGCAAAAGTTATTGGGTTATGACCAAAAATGGGGTTAGTTTTGGGAGGCCACAAAGTCAAACTGCAAGATCAGCTGAACTGAATTCTAGCCCAGAGTGAGTGATTGGTCTGCTTATAGCTGAAAGTACAGCTGTCATATAGTCAGATATGGGTGTGCTGTTTAAACTTAGTCTGCCTACAGCTGTGCTGTTTCTCTCTTAATGAATGTCACTTTTGTTGTCTCTGGTATGTGCTCTGTTCTGTGCTTAACTGGAGTGCATACAGGCAAAAATAAATTATTACAGATAAAAAGGAGGACCTGACTGAAATGTGTTTGTTTAGGTCAAAGTGGCCTCCAACTTTAATTTTTGACCAGTAAAATCTAATCAGTTCATTCGTAAGTCCAGGAAGATTTTTGTGAGAAAGACAAGAATGTTTAAAGTCCTTCTTCAATATTATGTTCACGAGACAGACAATGGGAAACATATTGCTAATGATTTATAGTCTTAAATTGCATCATACAACAACAGTTACTTAAACTCTAAATCAAAGGTAACAACATGTATCTAAAGCACAGTGGTATTGTCCTTTAATGATCATGTACTGTAGCAGGTAGGTGCAATAGGTGGCAGCAGAGGCATAATATCCTAGTATGGCATTTTCACATGATGTTGGACTGGTAATATCTTCTTTTATATTTGGCATTACACAAAATTTAGGCTTCTGTTTCTCTAAATTCAGCAACAGTTCTGCATCTATAAATGTAATTTGTTTAACTAATTCAGGTGTGATTTACGATGACATTGGTTGCCTGACATACAGTGTGATCGCTTAATGCGACAACAAACAGGTGCTTTGGTGAAAGGGTAGTGCTGGTGAGCGTCTCCTCGACTGATGAGTGAACCCACGCTGAACAGGGTGAAAAACTGTGCCACTGTTCACAGTCAGGAGTTTAGTTCCACGTGTCACTGCCAAACCACAGATTTGCACAGAATCATGTGACTTAACATGAATAGTAAACTAGTTTCAGTTCCTCTTATTTCTCATTCTGATTGAGCATTAATAACTTGATTTATTGCCCATATACAGTAAAACCACCCGCTCTTTGAAGCCATGCTGTCTGAAACCTGAATCTTTCTAATCCAAAGACCAAAAATGTGCCACAGCACATCTAATATGGTATTATTTCCTCACAAAAATCCCTTTGGGAGCCATATGTGTTGACTGACAGCTGTCTGAGGACATGGAGTGGTCTGTGCTGGTTCAAAAAGCAGAACAATAATACTGATGTCTTAGATAATGGGGGTGACGTTGCTAATTTTTTGTCTTACATGACATGTGATTATGCACATGACTAGTTGTGACATGACGAGGCTGTCCAGTAATTTGAAAGTAGTTGTGGGAATTATGTACCTGCACCTTTCTGCTTCCTTGGTGAAGGGAGCCCCTTCTCAGGTGATAGAACATGTGGATGAGCTTTCATATCTTGAGTCTGAATGTGAGGGCACAAATCAAAATTTGCCTCCACAGCACACATATGCCTACCAGTTCTCTTTTCCTATACCTCTGAGGTCTCTTAGGTGGAACATCAGTGTCCATGTATTCAAGAAGCAACACTGTGGCATTCACTGGCTCTCACTTATATGTAATTAATTAATCAATTAGAAATTTATGAGAATGCATCAGTTTGTTAGAAGTCATAGTTACACACTAGTCAAATACTTTTTTTTTTTTTACAGTACTATTTGTTACATCTCGATGGTTAATTTTCCATTTAGCCTAACCACGCCATACTTCAACAGAAGGATTAAATCCGATTGTATCACAGGTGATGGGCAGTGGAGATCTGTTGTGGCTGCAGCTCTGTTGTTGTCTCTACGAGGCAGCTGACCTCGCGGCATTAACAGCAGCTGTGGCAACAGCTGACGCAGAGAAAGGACCTGTGGCACAAAGGCTGCTGTCTCACCACAGAAAGTACAGCATAGCTAAAATCACAAACATACCACACATACCAGAGTCTGTCACAGTCGCTTCACGCCGTCCACTCTGGTGTTTAATTGGATCTAATAAAAACTAATAATGCTTATTATTTTCGTCAGCATTTTTAATTCTGGGAAAAGTTGCTAATTTCCATTTGTTCAGATGTTTTTTTTTTCATTACATTTCAACTGACATTAAAATTCCACTCTGCTGTGGAGTGTGGTCACGCTAATGTCAATCAAGGCTTACAGTGATGATTGTGATCATGATTGTGAGCTGGCGGACTGAGGTTCAGACGATGTGAGTGTGTATGATCCACATCACCTGAGAGTCTGTAAAAAGCTCAGATTTACTTGTATTTTGTAAATGTGAGGCCTTGTAAAGATTAAAATTCAGGTGGTAACTTAATGTATAAAGTTTGTTAGCTGGATCAGGGATTGTGAACAGTATAAAGCCTTCACAAGTGTAGTCACACAGTCTTGAATGTGTGTGGGCTCTCTGCAGAGCAGTGTGGCACAGACAGTGGTTGTAAAGGAGCCGAGAAGTGCTTCACGCTTGTGCAATAAAAGGCTCAAGTTACTCTCCGCTCAGGGCCGGGACGTGCAGCCAGCCAGGAGGTGCCGGTGGCCCAGCCAGCCAGGTTTCTGAGTCCAGACAAAAACACCTTTCTCTGGGCACAGGAGCTGGCGGCTTGGCCCCAGCTCAAAACATTCCCTGGTGGAGGGGAGGTACATTCTCTGTTTTGTCTAAGATACGCTGAGCACGTTTGTAGTCTTTGGGTAGTGTTTGGGGCAGGTGACGTGCTTGGACGCATGGCTCCTTGTACTCCTGAAGTGAAAGCAGAATGGGATATGTGGGACTGGAATTAGATTAGTGCTGCTAGACTGAAGAGATCCTTGAAGTATGTGCCATTCAGGGCTTTTGTCAATGATTTGCTTCTGTAAAGTACGTATCACTGCATTATGAGAAAGAGACTTAAAGTTCCACCAGGTTCATAAAGACAAGTTACAGAGTCCTGACTTTTTATTTTCACTTAGAAACATTATAAAACAAAAACACTTCATACAAAGTATTGAACCTTTCATATTATAATAAATAACAGTATATTACACATGTTCAAATATCGTCAAAGCCGTCCAGTCAGAGTCCATCTGCACCTCCAGAAACACATTACACTTCAGACTGATGTCTGGGCCTCTGCTTTGCGTCACTGATGCTCCACATGACATATTTGGCACCTCAAAGATGCATAAAATGCTAAAAGGTGCTTTACAATCTTATAATTCTCACAGGCCACGTGGTTCCTTTCCTTGAGAGAGACTGGAAAGAGAAAAAAGGAGGGGAACAGGGCAGACAGAGGCGAGCAGACGAAGGGTCTCCCCCGAGGAACATTTCTAAAGACAATTTATATATTTTGGAGAGATAAACCATCTGCCTGTTTGTTCTTCTCATAAATTTTCCAGTCAGTTTTACTGGCTTGTCTCAGCCACCGTCTCCCTGTTCGTGCTGCGTGTGTTCTTTAGTAGCGTGCTGCCTGTCCTCAGCTTCAGACAGCTGGGTTTTTTATCGGGTCTCTGAGGGCACCAGAGACCTAATTCTGTACTTTTTTTTTCTTTATCTGCTGGTGGATTCCTAAAGTCGCTGCTGACCTTAAATAATCTACCAGCCAAAAATGATTTCTTGGAGTAGAAGGGAACATCCACATGATTGTTGGTTTCCTGCTGAAGTAGATTAACTTACCAGCCATATACGAGTCTATCAGCATTCTGTCAGTTATTTGGTGATTTTCCAGTTGACCTCTATCCACGCCTGATCTTCTGCATGAAGTTACGCACACTGACATGTAGGTATGTTTTTGGGGTTCACTTCCAGCCGTTCATCTCTTTGAGCTTGCTGATACTGGTCCCTTTGACAGGTGTGGATGGAGGGGGGTTATAAAGAGGCAGGGTGGGGGTGCTACAGCCTCGTGCCCACGGCTTTTCTGTGGGGACCGTCCACACAGTCCGAGATGACTTCTTTTTCGGTTTGTCTTTCTTGTCTTTCTTCTCTTTAGAAGAACCGGGGGACATGGTCTGCAGTAAGAATAATTAGGTAACAAGATTAGAGCAAAATTAAGGACATGAGCTTAAAAAAAGCTGAAATGATCACCTCCAAGGCTGTCAAACACATCCAGCTTTCTTGTTGGTGTTTAATAAAGGCCTTTGGGGGTGGCATTTATTTCGAAGGTAGTGGCACATCGGTCCCCTTGTCAAAAAACAATAACATACTCTGATACACTTGTCTGTGTACATTCTCATTCATTGAGGTCGTTTTGAGAGCCTTAAAATAAAAGGCAAATTGACTTCTGTGGGTGTTTGAAGAGGTTGCAAAGCAAAGGAAGTCCAGTTTCCCTCTTTTTTCATACTCTCATGACTATAGGCTTTTGGATTATCCCAGAAAATAAGCTCATTGGAAAGAAAAGTATATACTTACAGGCAGTGTTGGGAAGGTTACTTTTAAAATGTATTTCATTACAGAATACAGAATACATGCCCCAAAATGTATTCTGTAACGTATTCCGTTACGTTACTCAATGAGAGTAACGTATTCTGAATACTTTGGATTACTTAATATATTATCATGCTGTTTACAACTACATGAATGTACTATTGCTGTGATTTATTACTGTTACTGAAGGTCCGCGGCTCCGAACCGTAGTAAAGGGACCTCTGGCTAATACGGTGGGTTCTGTGTCGGACTCGTAGCTGAAAACTAGCTTTACTTTGTTGTCTGGGTCAACTTTGCTAGCGAGAGACAGAGCGAGGCGTTGAAAGGCTGCTCCAACGGAACTTATTGTTTTTGGAGGAAAACACGAACACGGTGTACAGTCGAGTCTTAATAGCTTACTTACAACTGGGCTCGTCAGGCTCTCTTCTTGGCTGCAGTGGTTATTATTATATTTACATGCTTCCAGCTCCCGTTTTTGCTCGATGACAGCTCGTACTTTTCCTTTTTCTCCCTCCCTCGCTCACAGACACATAACGGGTATGGCAGTCCATTCTCCCTGCAGCACGGACTACACTGCCCATGATGCTACATTCTTTAGAGCTATACCTGTAGCATTCTGCCTATTAGCTTAGCACAACAACAACAAAAAGGCCTCTCTCACCCAGGAAACACGCAGAGAGAGAGCGTCACCCTGTAACCATGGCAACCGTAACGCTGCCGCCTGGAACAACAGAACATAGCTGTCAAACAAAACCCAAACAGTCCTGACCCGCCACAATATGAAACAGGGAAGTACCGCCGTGTAATCCATTTATTTCAACAAAGTAACTGTATTCTAAATACCACCTTTTTAAACGGTAACTGTAACGGAATACAGTTACTCATATTTTGTATTTTAAATACGTAACGGCGGTACATGTATTCCGTTACTCCCCAACACTGCTTACAGGTTTTGCTCGTCAGTATATCCTCCCCATTCTGTCACTACTTTCTGATACATGATTTTTTTGAAGCGTAAAAACCGTCCCAAGAGGTAAAATTCTAATCACGGGTGATAAACGGACTCCATTTAGCTGCTCAGCAAACACCTTCTTGGGGACATATAAAAGCAGTGGCGTATTTATGGCCGTATTTCTATTTTGTACAACAACATAGAATAAAAATGTCGTGTTAACCACAGACCTTATTTACGGGAATGAACATAAAGTCATTGAAAGAATCAGCCTACTCTCGCTCTCGTAAGCTGCTCGCTTACACTGAAGTTGTATTTTGGCATCTGTGGCCTGGTGCTCTGTTTATAGCATTATTCAGACAGGTCTGTCAAAGTCAACCAGAAACCTAAAAACCCGTCAGTGGCACCATCGCCAAAATAAATGGTAAATGGACTGTTCTTATATAGCTTTCTGCTCTGCTTGAGCACTCAAAGAGCGTTATACTACAAGACTCATTCAAACAGGCAGTGTAGGAGCTTTCTGTCACACACATTCACACTCCAGTAAACACATTAGGAGCAACTTGAGGTTCAGTGTTTTGCACAAAGATACTGTGGCATGCAGACAGGAGCATCCAGGAATCAAACCACCAACCGTCCGATTGCTGGATGACCTGCTGTACCTCCTGAGCCACACCCACCTTCTCTACCATTGTAGAGAAACACATCTCATAAAACGTCTTTGTATTGCACCACAGTATAAGATAGACTGGAACAAGCTCATTTTACTTTAAGATGAAATAACTGAAAGTCTCATTACTACAGGATTTCTATAGTGTATATAAATGGAACGTACACAGCAGCAGAGAGTGAAGCAGCTGAGCTTAGCAGCGTTCTCTCCCGTCCCTGCATAGCGGTTCTTCTTTGGCAGCAGCAGCACGAAGGAAACAGCCAGAGACAGATGGTAGAAGCTGTGGACATAGGCGTAGTCCCACTCCTGTGGAGTGAAAACATCACACTCTTTCAGTATGTAACCGGATATCGATGAACAACACAAAATGTTGTGACAGAAGATAAAACCTCAGACTCTTTAAGTAGATGTTCTAGTATTCTGTATGTTTTTATTAAATGTCTGTTTGTGATTTGGCGGCAGTCACCTCAAAGTAGAAGCGCAGCATTAGAGCGAGAGCACCGAAGCAGCAGCCTGGACCGACCTGCTGCGTGTACACCGTCTTCTCCGGATAAACCGCCCTCAGCTGCCTCATCTTCTGCAGCTGCAACAGCAGGAGTTCATCACACATCAGACTTCACACAAAAGAAAAAAGAGAAAGTGCAAAAGGCAAAGAAGAAAGGTGCAAGGGATAGCAAAGAAAGGAAAGAGTACAAGGAATGGATGGATTAGTCGAAAAGAAGAAGAAATACACAAGAGCACATTAGGATAACAGCAAGGGTGAAGTTATTCAAGGTGGAGATCATGAATAAAGAGGCAGAGGAGGAGATAGAGGAGAAGAAACACTGAAAAATATTTGAAATACACGTTGCCATTTTTTTGCCACTAACCCATTTGACAGTAATGATGAAGACAGCTGATCCGATTGGCCCGGAGTAGATCCCGTAGCCCCAGCGGTCCTGGTAGATCCTCACAGCGATGGTTAACACTCCAAACATAGTCATAGTGGAGCGCTGGGGTTCATCAAAGTCACCCAGAGCTGAGACAAGCAGATGAAGGATTTCAAACTCTTTCCCTCATGGATAAAATCATTACACTGCAGAGGTGCTGCACTGTTTGCCAAGTAGGGATTACAGATGAAGTTTATTCTCTTGTTGGGCTAAAGTTGATCAATTCAGGACCAAAATTTCACTAATACATAGATAGGAACTGCAAAATTTCATAAAACCACTGATGTGAGGTGTGAACAATATGTTCAGATTAAAGGGTATAAGGAAAGAAGATTAAAAAGGCTGAACTGAACATTTCCTGCAATGTTTTTACCACCAACTGTCTACAAAAGACTGAGTTTGGTTTACAAAGTCCTGTTGTGAAGCATGCTACATTTTATCATACTTTTTTACTCTGATAGAGACCGCAATTTACAAATTTTGTCTTAAAATTAGCTATAAGGCCCATAAACTCTTCAGGAACATGTTCACAACTAAACATTGTAAAGACTGCGTTTGAATTTAACAACAGATCTAAGAAAAACAAAGAAAAAAAGGTTTTATGGGAGCTGACGTCTTAAAAAACTCTGAAATTAGTAGAAGAAATCATCAGCAAATGCAGTTAAGTACACAATTTTAAAATAACTAAGGAAAGCTACAGCACAGTTTGTCGGCACTATTAAACATTAAAGGTTTTATATAAATAATTTCAAGATTGAAAACAGTCTGAATGCGTCCTATCATGGTTCAAGACCATCTTGCAAAAGAAGTTTTTAATTTTAAGAATTTCCCTTCCTGATTAAATGAAGGTGACAAAATGAAAATGGATCAATATTTTACTGGCAGCCTTCCCACAGACACAGGAGGACCCCATCAGTTAAATCAGCTGTCAGGGCATTTGGCTCTTAGCAGCATGTGATTTAAAGCCCTTGTTGCAAAACCTCTGGGGGATCAGGTGGGAGTTAGAAGCAAATGTATTTATGTCTGTGTGTGCAAGTCTTCATGAGCACTTGTGTGCAAAGCCTGAACATGTGTTATCACCAACTGCTGCAAACCGAGCGTGTTTTTCATCGCTTGCTTGTGTCCTTTAAAAATCTGGTACCGAAATAGACTCTAGTGAAAACGATCAATCCAGAAAAACATTTTTTGTATAGAGATACATGTAGAAATGTTGAATACTGCTATTAACTAGTCAAGCCAGAACACATTCTGTGTAGCAGGACTCACCTATAAGTGTGACCCACATTGAGAGTGCAGTGCCGTAAACACTGAAGTACTCCAGGATGTCGTATCTCATGAAACACAAGATGGAGAGACCTGGTCCATCACATGCATGGTAGATCTGCAGGAATACAGCATTCAGGAGGGATGTTAACCACTCTCACATCATCCCAGTTCAACACAGCTGACTGCTTGTCAGGTCATTGAGATTAAAGAACAGCAACAGTTTCTCACCGCAGTGAAGAACATGGTGAAAAAGTAGACCATGGCCTCCATGTGGAAGCCCCTCTTGGCGGCCACGCTGGCTGTAGGCAGGAACACCAGGCTGCTGACTGTAGGGAGCAGCATCTTGGCAATAAATGCACCCATGGCTCCTGAAGGGATGGTCGACTCAAAGCTTGTAGGTGATAGTTTATCCAAAGGTTCTTGAGTCTTTGGCAGGTAAAATTAAAGTTATCCAAAGTTCAATAAAGTGTGAGATCAGATGGTACAGTCCTTGAGTGTCTTATGTCTTTCGGTGTGTGAGTGAATGAGGATGCTTATACAGCGCACACTCCCACGCAGCATGAACACACCCAGCTGTCCACTTTGGCCCTTTAAAGTTTAAATGTCCTCGTGGATGGCAGGTCCACCGAGGCCTGTATGTGCAGTGTCATCGCTGGTCAGCTGTTTGCATACCAGTGCAACATAGGAGGGGCTGTGGGCAGGGTGAGAGCCATCATAACATAATGTAGCATATCTATGGACTATTTGAAACCAGGACTGGACACTAAGTGGTTGTGAGTCAACTTGAAGTTTAGGCTGGAATGAGCAGACGTCCAGCTGAAAGACCAATCCCAAAATCTTTATTGTGGTTAACTTGTTCCAAAGATCTGGGTCGAATCCACATTTGTGCAACTTTATCTAATGATATCATCCCAACACAACTCTCGCACAATGTGACCACCTCCCCTCACAAGGCCTTCACATAACTATGGGTGGAAAGAATGGCATCTAAATCCCGCTTTTCCTGGGAAATAAAAAATCCATGTAAACATCTTCTTTTGCTAACTGCAGATCATTTTTGATTAAATATGATGCAAGTTTTAGAAATCTGACTCACCTCGTGCCACCCTCCATCCCCACCTTCTTAACTTTGAAAATTTAAATCAAAGAATGTGTAAAACTTCGTTTCATTTTATTTTAACTTAGTGTCTATTCCTTATTTTGCTGTTTTTATTTTATGTGAGGAACACTGTGATTTTATTTTGAAAGGCTCTATATAAAGAAACGTACTTATGTCACACCGTTTTAAAAAGCCTTGGAAACAATCTTGCTAAATGCATTATTCAGGACTGCATCTATCTTTTTGTGATGTCATTCAAAGACCAGATAAGATCATTTTGGTTTTTTTCTCTGATATTTGATCCAGTGAGTTTGGCTGGTATCAGAAGAGGTAATGAATCAACGTATGACTATGTCTCTCCCCTGAACCTTCATTGTTGGAAGGAGTCCAAGTTAGGCACAAAAACATTTTTGCTAGGGTCTTTTCTTTTTTAAATAAAGCTTTATTAATAAAATACTACATAAATAAGTTTTTGTGCAGTTAACAGCATCCCGAGTGAAGTATGTTTTCCATTTGCTTTAATCTCATACATCTTTGCAGTTTTTTAGTTGGAATTCATTAAATATGACTCTAAAATTGCTGTCTTGCAAAGGGAAGATGGCAACCAGCTCCAGTAATGCATCCATACACAACCGTACCACAGAGGACACGTGGGAAGGAGACTTTCTTACCAGAACGGATTAACTTCCATCTCCAATCTAGCTTTGCTTTCAAAAAGCACTTTCTCAGAAGTGCTTTGAGGTCAGTCTGGTACTTTCTATCAGCTGGGATGATTGGAAAGTATGTACATTTGGTGAGTCCAGGTCTGTTCAAACAGCATGTTTGCAGACAGTTTGTATTTTTTTACTCGTCCCTTACTGTGAGGGAGCAGACTTCATAGTCAGCTCTTCTCTGCGGTTGCTTTAGATGACCATATTTCTCCAGTGAAATATTGCATCCGATAGCAATAGTTGGCAGTTAACCTCACTAACATATTAAAAACTACAAAGAATATGTTGCTCAGTGAGGTTTAAACAAACCAACCATTTTTTCTGAATTCGATTTTAACCAAGTCTGGAGTCTCACTCTAAACCAACACGTGAAATCTGTTGAGAAACAGCTGTCATATGTTTCAGCGTGTTGCGGCTGTGCGATGTGGCATTGAGCCGACCCTGCTGAGCTTCTCCCATTAAAGTAAAGACATTCACCCGGCTCTGGGTATGGTGGTAAATACTTCTGCTGCTCTGGAGAATCGTCTGTTTTTCTGGAGAATTGTCATTATCTCAACATGACTCAAATACCAAAACATAAAACTCACTTTTAGTTTTTCTCTCAACTGACTGTGCTGCTGCTCTCCTGCCAGCCGGTCTTTTTTCTTTTTGTCTGACCTAATAAAATGATATAAAATGTATTCATTCGTAATATAAAACAGGTAGTTCTTGCTCAAAATCTCTCTCTTTCATTCAAATGTTTCACAACTTGCAATAGCAGTAAACTCAGCAGGGTTAGTCTGTGTCGTTAGGAAGCCAAGCATATACAAAAAAAACACACTCTGGACAGTTCACCTCAGGATTAACACAGAGGGCTAGACAACAATCACATTCTCACTCAACATTTAGTCAATTTAGGATCCCTGACTAACCTAAAAGGCATGTCTGTAGACTGTGAGAGTCATATGCGACTAAGAAACCTACTGGAATCAGACCGCAGACACTGCATACTTTAAGGACTGTAAAATCATTACCAGGAGTGTGAAAACAAGTTTTTAAGCCCTTTTAAGAACAAAAATCTGAAACATTTTTAAGCATTTTCCTTTTTTTCCATTCATCAGTCACTCTATGCATGCAGTTTTCATCTTCTACTACCGCTGAAATAAAGTTAATTTTGATCATAACTAAAGTAACAGAGTAACTACCTGGAAACCTTCAAGATGGCATTTGAGTGTCGAGCTCTGCTTATTGACAGACTTTGGCTTGAAGGTTGGGTGTAATGCTTTCCAAAATAACCCGTTACTGTAATCACATTACATTTTTCTTTAATGCAGTAATGTAATATTTTATTGTACTAAATTCAGTAATCACATTACATTACAATGGTTCTTCAGCTTTCTGTTTGCCTGGCAGACAAAAACATCCTTCAGACTTGTGGTGCTCTTGTTTTTGTGCAGCGAGCAGGACAACAGCAGAGAACTCAACCAGTTTTTATTACATGAAAGAACAAGAGCACAACGGTAAAGCGCAAACTACGTCCAGGACAGAAACAACTGCATCACAACACTGCGTCTTTGCATGTCAACAAAAAGCCAGCAAAGAGCTCAGAGGGATATTCAGAATCAGAATCAGAAATGCTTTATTAATCCCGAAGGAAATTATAGGTTACAGCAGAGTGCATGCTCATCTCAGCCTATCAGGCTGATCTTCAACAGGTAACAAAGCCAGCGATGAGCCGGCTTGTGCCACTGTAGCTACCTTCTGCCTATAAATGCTTCTTAAGTAGAATCACTGTGGTGATCGCTTTGAAGTGACTTTGGCTGGTTTTCTGTTGCTTTGTGTTGTTGTCTTTGTGTTCACACAAAACACTAAAAGAAAGATCACATGTGCCATCATTAGGATAGGGATTTGTGTCAGTGTGTGAGTGATTATGCATTCCAGGTCATGTAATGGAGTAATCCAAAAGTAATGTAACAAGTACTGCTTTCTGTGAGTAATTCAGTAACATACTCCACTACTTTTAAGACGTAATGTGTAATACAATAGTTTTTTATTTGAGTACATGCTCCAAGAGTGACTGTAATCTAGATTAAAGTAACAATGAAAACAATGAAACCAAAGAAAAGCTTTCATGGTTTTTAAAAGAAGACTTGAAATGCGCAGCAGAAAACATGCCTGGCAGCTCATCTTCCCAAATATATAAAAAATAAAAGACATTTCTTTTGAAATTGACCTGAAGAGACTGCAATCTGACCTGGGACAACTAGATCCCCAGAACGATCGCAGTAATCGATCACAGCCATGTCATTTTTACGACACACGGATTATCAGATTAATGAATGTTTCAGCCGAGTCAAAGCTCTGTGTATAAGCTTGAGCACCAAATAAGGCAGATTTCTGTTTGCCTCCTCAAAGCGAAGCCATATTTGACTTCTCTCGGCATTGTTGTTCCCAGAAAGAATTTCAGCCTGAACGTTTCTCCTTCAGCAGCAAGGCAGCAGCTGGTGCTCTCCTGTCAGCTGCTACACCTGCTGAACGGCACAAAGGGTGCAGTATTGCCGAGGGCTTTCACTACACGCCTCAGATTCTCGGAGTGCTTCAGTAACCCGAGTCGCCTCACCACGCCCTCTGCCGGGAACTGCACACTCTTTTCCAAAAGTGTCTGCAATCTTTGTGGCCACTCTAACATATGAGTGTTGAAGTAACGAGTACCTATTTAATTAGGTGCAAATTAAATGTGGGTCAGTCTTTGTAACCTTTGGCTTCCCACTGCAGGACCCAGCACAGGTTCATTTTCAGGGAGAACAATGTGTGTCTTCAACTCGCTTTGTTGAAAAGTTGAAAACGCTGCACTGGATTAAATTGAGGCAGCAAAGCAAGTCTTCATCATGACCACTGCCAGTGGCAGAAAGAGTCAGATGGCCTTAGCTGACCCTGAACTAACCCTCTCTCACCCTCAAAACAGCGGTCAAAAGGTCAAAGAGGCCACTTCACATGAAGAGCTGACGGCCGACTGCAGATATGTGAATGTGTCGTTTAAATGATGTAATCATTTCTCCCGGGAGGCAAAACTGTGCTGCACTTGAAAAGCACTGAAATAGATCATCTTCATCATCAGCATGTGTTTGCATTTCATGAACTCCCCTCTATAGATTTATTCATTAACCAGACTCACTCACATCACAAACAGCTGATTAAATATCTAAGTCAGGAGAATGCCAAAAAACTAATTGAAGTGGTTTGGTCGAATTTCTACTGAGTCAAATTTGCATTTATTTTTAATTTCGGTGGTTTCTGTCCTCCATGTAATGTCATTAGGAATTAGGAAGAGCTGAAAAAGCCCTTCTAATGCAGGTTTGAGACTTACATGCCCGTGAATGCACAGTTTTTGGCAGCACAGTGTGAGGACCATTAGTTCTTCTTGTTGAGGAGAGTTTGTGGCCTGTGGTGACTTTCACTTCAGCACCCCTCTGTCTAAACACGGCGGGTTAGTGTGGGAATGCAGGCCAGACTTCCTGAACGCATCTGAAAAAACAACAGGCTTCTTTTTGATTCAGTAAGGAATAGCTGCGACCTCTGACCCCTGGGCCTTCTTTTCCAAATAACTGGAGGTGCTTGAGTTTTAGTGAGCCCAGTCACCGAGGACAAATGGAAAGCAACTTTGAGAGATTTCTTCAACACGCTGCTCGTGTCGTTTTACCTTGAGAGCTAATGTTCACCCCAGACTAATGTATTCTGACTTTTTCAGATATTTAATTGTCACCTTCTCAAATGCTCATCTACTTTTGCCTTTCCTTCTTCCTGAAAGTACAAGTGGGTTTTGTTTCACACATTTAAGGCTGAGGCTGAAACTGGCAACTTTTTTTCCTCCTAATTTCTCCTCTTCTCTCTGTGGTTGTGTTTATAACTGCTTTAATTGCTTTTTTTGTCTGCATGCGCCAAGCCTAATGACTCCAGACTTTGTTTGGCATGCTGCAAACGGTCACACTCTCACACACGCACACACAAATCACACCCATGGGAGTGTTGTATGCCCTCGCACAACACATTTTCATAATAGCTTTTATTTTGTTGTCATGCGGAGGGAGGGTAGCTTTAATTGGTGTTGCTAGTGGTTGACGGGGCATATTCCTCTGGTTTGGCAGCCTCCATAAACTCCCTCTATCAGCTTGTAAATCTAGCATTGGAGCGGAGAGCCAGCAGACACACCGGCAGCAGGCTTAGAGGAAGGAGAGAAATGGATGGAGGAGGATCAGTGGAAAGTTAGAGAAAGCACAAAATGATGGAGAATATAATAAAAGGCACATTTGTCACCTGCACTTGATTGAAACGCTGCAGAAGATGTGGATTAAACTAACTACAAATGAACAAGAATTCACAAGGATTGAAGACTTTAACCCCTTTAGCTTAGCTAAAGTGTCATGCCGATTACAGAAGCAATAAATTTGGCTTGTTGAATTTGCGGAAACTCTACAGAATATTTTTGGAATTAAGGCTTTTCTGTGCAGGAAACTGCAGGAAAAGAATTCACAAACAGCCTCTAGCAAGGGTGTTTGGAAGATATTTTGAATGGGGTGTCAAAAGGAGGGCTCAAGAAGAAGGGTAATTCACAAAGAATCAGAAAACCATATCAGAAATATACACCAAACCAAACCACTCGATAATTTCAAGTCTGGACAGAACTCCTGCTGTCGTAAATAGTGGGAGGCGTGGTTGTTCCGTAACAATATGGCAGCTGCGCTGAAGCACAAGATGCAACCACGAGGAAATGGAAATGTACCGTTCTCCTGGGAACCAGTTCAGTTCAATTCAGTTCAGCTTTGTCTGTGAAGATTCTCAGTCATCCAGGTCATCATAGTCAAAGGAGCTTGCAAAGAAAAGCACCTGGACTTCTTTAAGTTGCTTGAAGACGTTTCACCTCTCATCCGAGAAGCTTCTTCAGTTCTGAACTGAAGAAGTCCAGACGCTTTTCTTTGCAAGCTCCTTTGACTCAGTTCAGTTTTATTTATACAGCACCAAATCACAACAACAGTCGCCTCAAGGTACTTTATATTGGAAGGCAAACCCTACAATAATACATACAGAGAAAACCACAACAATCGTATGACCCTATGAGCAAGAACTTTGGCGACAGTGGGAAGGAAGAACTCCCTTTTAACAGGAAGAAACGTTCGGCAGAACCAGGCTCAGGGAGGGGCGGAGCCATCTGCTGTGACCGGTTGGGGTGAGAGAAGGAAGACAGGATAAAGACATGCTGTGGAAGAGGGACAGATATTAATAACAGGCATGATTCAATGCATCCATCCATTCGCTTATCCTTTTCCCGGTCACGGGGGGCACTGGAGCCTATACCAGCTGTCATAGGGCAAGAGTGTTACACACTTGGATTAAAATTAATTGAAACCAGTGTGGCTTTGTGAGTTCGCCTTTACTGTATCTGCAAATATATATGTAGACATAGCACAACGTTACACACTTTTGCAGTCTCACGCAACTCTTATAGGCGCACTGCCTTATGGTTAGTGGCTGGGCTTATTTACTGCCGCTAGAGCTGCTCATTTTAGGGGATACTCCCTCTTGTGGTGTAACGGAGGAATAACTACCCTTCCTGCACTATGTCATTTATGGAGACTGGGGCACATATTATTTTACAACTATCAAAGAAAATACATATTTGAACAATCAGACCATTTAACTAACTATAATATTGTAACTAAAGATTATGGGGGGGTGTCCTGTTTTGTCCACAATGAATTTCTTGTCCTTACAAGAGGCAGGGTACACCTTGGACAGGTCGCCAGTCTAACACACAGAAAGAAACAACCATTCACACTCACATTCACACCTATGGGCAATTTAGACTGATCAAGTAACTTATCCCCACTCACTGCATTTCTTTGGACTGTGGGAGGAAGCCAGAGTACCCGGGGCGAACATGCAAACTCCACAAAGAAAGACCCCAGCCTGATGGTGGAGTTGAACGCAGGACCTTCTTGCTGTGCAGCAACATTGCTAACCACCGTTCCACCGTGCTGCTGATTCAATGCAGATAGGTCTATTAACACATAGTGAGCGAGAAAGGTGATGGAAGAAGAAATAGTGCATCATAGGAATAACCTACGCCTATTGCAGCATAACTAAGGGAAGATTCAGGGTCACCTGATCCAGTCCTAAAGTAGAGATAGTGTCTGTCTCCTGAATCCAAACTGGAAGTTGGTTCCATAGAAGAGGGGCCACCAAATCCATACACATCATTCAGATTACCAGACTGGGAAGTGTGATCTGCCACTGCAGAGAACACATCTTCACTGTTCTAGAGTCCATTTATGGCGTGATTTACACCACTGCATCTGACACTTTGCATTGCGCTTGGTGATGTAAGGCTCGGATGCAGCTTCACAGCCATGAAAACCATGAAGCTCTGTACGCACTATCCTTGAGCTAATCTGAAGCCAAATGAAGTCAGGAGGCCTGCAGCTATTGAGTCTGCAGAAAATTGTGAGGTCAGAGTAGGGACCACGTAAAACCACAGAGTGATTGCTCTGTGATTTTGCGACACCTACCACTTTGTGGCTTAGTTGCTGTCATTATTAATCGCTTCCACTTCGTCATAACACCACTAAAAGTTAAATGTGGAATATTTAGGACCAAAGACTTTTCACAGCTGGACTTGCTGCACAGGTGGCCAGATTGCACTTCTTTGTTAAAAAAACAGTACAGAATGTTGCATTATACTTTAAATGGGGCGCCATTTACATAGGATACATTGCATACCATACATTCATAAAGTGTTTAATACTATGCACTTAAAACACTTTACCTACCTCCAACTGATGGCCAACTTAAATCCAGTGTTGGGAAGGTTACTTTTAAAATGTATTCCATTACAGATTACAGATTACATGCCCCAAAATGTATTCTGTAACGTATTCCGTTACGTTACTCAATGAGAGTAACGTATTCTGAATACTTTGGATTACTTAATATATTATCATGCTGTTTACAACTACATGAATGTACTATTGCTGTGATTTATTACTGTTACTGAAGGTCCGCGGCTCCGAACCGTAGTAAAGGGACCTCTGGCTAATATGGTGGGTTCTGTGTCGGGCTCGTAGCTGAAAACTAGCTTTACTTTGTTGTCTGGGTCAACTTTGCTAGCGAGAGACAGAGAGAGGCGTTGAAAGGCTGCTCCAACAGAACTTATTGTTTTTGGAGGAAAACACGAACACGGTGTACAGTCGAGTCTTAATAGCTTACTTACAACTGGGCTCGTCAGGCTCTCTTCTTGGCTGCAGTGGTTATTATTATATTTACAAGCTTCCAGCTCCCGTTTTTGCTCGATGACAGCTCGTACTTTTCCTTTTTCTCCCTCCCTCGCTCACAGACACATAACGTGTATGGCAGTCCATTCTCCCTGCAGCACGGACTACACTGCCTATGATGCTACATTCTTTAGAGCTATACCGGTAGCATTCTGCCTATTAGCTTAGCACAACAACAACAAAAAGGCCTCTCTCACCCAGGAAACACGCAGAGAGAGAGCGTAACCCTGTAACCATGGCAACCATAACGCTGCCGCCTGGAACAACAGAACGTAGCTGTCAAACAAAACCCAAACAGTCCTGACCCGCCACAATATGAAACAGGAAAGTACCGCTGTGTAATCCATTTATTTCAACAAGGTAACTGTATTCTAAATACCACCTTTTTAAACGGTAACTGTAACGGAATACAGTTACTCATATTTTGTATTTTAAATACGTAACGGCGGTACATGTATTCCGTTACTCCCCAACACTGCTTAAATCACCAAATAACCCAACATGCACCTTACATAATTTCTTCCAAGGCGCCACACAGTCACCCACCTGAATGACTCACATTAGGTTTCACAATGTGCCAATACAAGACAAAAGTAATCATTAATGGAAATTAACATCTGTATCCCTATTCAAATAATGCATTTAAAGTTAATACCAAGTGCATTATTAAGTAACTGACACATTTTATTTGGATTAAAATAAGAACATAAGTTACACATGGACAGAATTAAATGAGAGATCAAGGGGGGAAAGAGACAAGACAGTAAGAAAGAGAACAAGTGCAGCGCTGCAAAGACAGCTGTAGAAACAGAGAAGCGAATAAACTGAAAGAGGAGAGAGACACATACGGAGAGGAGGAGAGGGAGGGGTGAGAAATAAGAAGCCGATAGAGAAAAACATACGTGAGAATAGCAGAAATCGTAATGAACAGGGGGGAGTGAGGCAGACAGATGGGGGGAAAAGAGGGGAAGACGACATGGTGGGCAGACACGGTGGTCCTCAGATGTCTGCTTGTCCTCCTCATCATTCACTCTTCCCACAGCGTCTCTCATTCCTCTGTCTGAATCGCTGTCCTCCCGTCTGTTGTTGGCTTCCTCAGAGTGTTTCGGATCACTTAAAGGACTAGTTCACCTGAAAAAGAAAGCGCAGCATGAAAGGACAAACCCCTCACACTAAACACAAAACAGCTCCATGTCCACTTTGTTCAACACAACAGATATTCATTGATCGGCCACAGCATTGATCACCTTACTATGTAATGCTCTGTGAGGTGCTGACAGTCCTGTGGATGTCACCTTGACACATACCTTGTCGCTCTTATAGCTCCAAATTTTATTTGCAGCTATAATTTTATTTTTATTTCATTTGAAATGTTTTATTTTCAATTCAGGTGCGTTTCAGGTAGAGTGCTTTTGTTCTTTTCAGTTCACTGTTCAGTTTGGATTATTAGTTCACAACAGTACAATAATACGATTTAAAAAAATGCAAACACACAGTCGCTGTCATATAGACGTCCCATGATCAGTAAACATTTGCATTAATGCCCTTTTAGCCTATAGGTGCTTACAAATTTCAATAAATTGACAAACACTAAAGCCAAAGACATTTCATGCAGATTTGTATTATATTTTATTGTATTTATGCAGCATTCTTTCAGGGTTTTGTTTTTACTTCAATTTCCAAGCAAACCTACAAATGACAGCTACACTCTTTGATTGTATCAGCCTGTTATAGCAACAGTTTTCCCCAAAAAGCTGCAAAATCTACTCAGGAACAAACTGAAGAAAGAACTCGAGGTGTTAACCCAGACTCTTAACTTTCCTGATTCTTGAGAGATCCCCCCCACGATCCACAGTACCCAATGTGTCTGCAAGAGATGTGCTGGTATGCCCCTGTTGGGTCTGTGCTCTTGGTGGCGTGTGAGGGATCAATGCAAATTAGGTGGTTTTCAAAGTTGCTACAAAAACAAGCAACTTGACCTTTTTTTGTGCTTCCATTTGTCATCGGTTGACGTCACCAGAATTTATCATTAGAAAGAAAAAAAAAACCTTGTCAAATGTCTGCGCCTTCCTTTCACGTATATCTAAATATTCAGTGTAACTGAATTTGAAGTGTCATAAATTCAGCGCATCCAGCTTGAGAAGTTTGTGATTGTATTTCGGGAGATTGTCCTTAAATTGCAGGACAGAAGCATCTTGCTCTGTGTGTTCTCATAGAAAAGTGTATCAACATCTATTTTTGCTTCCATAGAAAATCCAGATCAGTGCAACACAAGAAAATGATTGAGAACTTCCGGAAAGTGAAGTTTCAGCTCAGTATGGAGGGCAGAGGACCCAGGGGAGGAGAGCACTGTGGGAAATGGGCAGTTCCTGTCTGTCTGTGTCTTTGTTCAATCATTTGTCTGCCTCTCGGAGTGACACGCTTGATCCCAACGGCAGTCTCCAAAGGAAAGATGGAGGCAGACTGAAGTTGAGGGACATTTGGATGGAATATAAACATATGAAGTTTTTGTTTGTATGTTTTTGGACTTGAGATTCTAATAAACTCAGGAAGAAAACAGAAAGAAGCCAGAGCACCAAACCAGGGGTGCTCCTGTTTTTTTTTTCTTTTTTAACTTTGCTGATCCTCCCACCTTCTCCCTTTGCTACCACTCTTGCTGCTCCTGCTAACTAAGGAGGAGGAGAAGGAGGAGGAAGAGGGATGCAGGGAGAGCACACCTTACCTCCCTCCCTTCCTTCCTCACTTTCTTCCTCCCTTTCTCTGTCTCTCCCACTCTTCACTCCACAGCAGCTCTCACCAAAACACCACAACACACCACCACTGTCTCTGGCAGGCTGACACACACTTACACATCCCTGCACACACACACACACACACACACACACACACACACGCACACACACACACACACACACACACACCTATACACATACACACACACACATACACACACGCACACATACACACATTAATCGGCATCCTCAACACAGACTGAGACGCCCTTGGACTGCTGCAGGCGAGGTGAGTGGGTAAATATTTGCAACCTCCTTCTATGTGTGCACGATTGTGTGTGTGTGTGTGAGTGTGTTTAGACTGTGTGAGAGTTTTTCTGAGTTGTGTCTTTTTCATCCTGTGTGTTTTTGTGTGTGATTGTTTGCATGTCTGCATGTGCTGGTTTGCCTCTGGTCTCTGCTCTTTGTGTACAATGTGTGTGTGCATCTAAGTGTGCGCGCGCGCGCGCGTGTGTGTTTATGAGGCACACCAGAGCCAATGAGACTTGTGCTTTGCACCAGACCAAAACAAATCCACAAAATAATGCTGACTCTCTTTCAGAGGAGTGTGTGTGTTTTTGTGCAGGCATGCATGTGTGCGTGTGTTTGTGTGTGAGATCCTGGAGAGGCCCGAGTCTGTCTGGAAACTTGTCAGCTGTTGGGAGATGTGTGTGCGTGTGTGTAAACTGGTGAGGTAGAGGCTAATATTCGTGCCAGTGCTACTTGTCAAAGTGTAGTTTTTTCTCTCTCTTGTGGCTCTAAACTGCTGTAGAGAATTAGAAGAACAAAATCTCCCCACGTCTTGCCTGTTGCATTTCCCTCACAAAAGGTCCTCCTAATAGTTTAGGAAAGTTACATTTAGGTCATTATTAAAGTAACGCTTCAGAAAGTAAGTCACATGTCCAGGCTTTTTGCTGTGTCAGCCTTTAAAACGCCTAAAAAGCACAGACTTGATGGTTTTGCCATTAAAAAAAATGCAGATGAAGAGGTTTGGAATAGTTCATTGTTTAAACTCATAACACCTAACAAACTGCCACTGATCTATTAAATGTTAGGTTTAGACAATGTCTACAGTTTTTTTTAACCTATTGGCCATGCACTTAAAGAAAAATACACAGTAGGGTGATATTTTGTAATTTCTGAAAATATGCTTTCTTTGTGTAACTATAAAATACAAGTCACCATTGTTGATGATCTTAGCACAAGTTTCCAAATTTAACCAAAAACCAAATTTTTTAGAAAATTTAAATGACTTTTGTTGGGAAGAATTATTACTTTGTTGGTCCTCTGATTGCTGAGCGTATTCAAAAACAAAGGCAACTCACTGACTGAGTAGATGACTTATATTTCTAAAAGCTACTGCAGGAGGCCTGGGTTTGAGTTCTGCCCCCTCTCCCCCTTTTCCTGTCTATTCTACTATTCTGTCCAAAATAAAAGTGAAACTGTCCACAAAGAATGACATATTCTGGTGGGGTCATTATCAGAATACAGTTCAAATAGATGAAAGAGGTCTGTAACCAGCCAGCTCCACAGTACAAAGGTTCACGTTACAATAAATTGGACTGAGCTCATAGAGAAACAGAGTTAATTGTCTAGTGAATTCACAGTTTGGAGTGTCGTGCTTCCGGCACGCTGTAAGCAGGCTCCACCCTTGCAACCAAAACAAGTATTGCAAGTAGAGCAAATGTGTCTGAAGTGGACCGCTCCCTGCTGTGAACCACATGCAGAAGGGCAACTTCAGACAGCCTGATTGGTTGGCTGTTATCCACAGTTCTGTATGTGTTTATATATAAATACATGAATGAGCTGCTGATTAGCATTACCCAATCAATTGTTGAGTTCCCTTAATAAGGTTAATATGCTGGCTTTTCACAGATTGTAACTGCTCACAATAACAACAGAATTCACCTTTAGTTCGTGAACAAAGCACTGTTGCGCTTCACCAATGTGATTATCAATCCACACAGATTTAGTCCAAGTGGTCAAAGTGGATTACTGATTGGTTCGAGCACATTCAAAAAACCTGCTTCTTTTCACTGTGAGTGAGTCTAATAAAGATGAATTGAGCGTGGTCCTTTTTCGGGGTAAGCCAGCTCTGAAAAGTGAATAAAGAAATAGGTCAGGGTTCAAGTGTGAGCAATTTAACCCAGTCTCTGTTTGTCCCAGGGGCATCTGAACTCTGCTGACCCATCTTCAGCTTCTCAGACTGCCTTGCTTACTCATCCTTTGCGTCTTCCCTCCTCTCTGTTTCTTTTGCTCACTTATCCATCATTGTTGGCTCTCTTGGTGGCTTTTTTCCTTTATGTATACAAGGGAAGGGCCTGGATCCTGTTTCAGCTTTGCATGCACACTTGAGAAAGGAAAAGAGTTTGGCTCAAGGGGTAAAAGGCAGGAGAATGAATCTTCCTGGAGACAAGCAGACATCCCCAACCGCCCCATACTCCTCCATGACGTTATCCGAGTTTTGGGAAGCAATGACGCACTGGGATTTTTCTGCTCACTTATGTGTCATTGCACTTTTTATGTCAAAAGTATGCCGTTTACATCTAAATTGCATTTACCATTAACTCTAATTTTCTGGGTTCAAATATTGGAGAAGCATTATCCTGTTAACTCTTATGAGTTAGCTGTAAAGTGCGCCACAATTGTCATAAGTTGTGTTGGCTTTCTTGTGAAAAAACACACAATACTTGCAAAATTTTCCAGACTCAGCAGAGAAAACGAACTGTTAATCGCACATTCGGTGCTTCAAGACACTGAAATCTGAATTACTCCTGATGGCCAGACTGGCACCTTTCATGGCAGTTTGCTGTGTGAGAATGAATTTTAAATTACCAAGACAAGTTCCAGTGCAGCCCACAGCACTGATGACTGCAGACAATGGGAACATGATATCAGTATTTCTGATACTCCTTCATCTGCTTCCTAGAGCAGATGAAAGAGTATCAGAAATACCAGGCTCCAATTTGCTACCGAAAAAAAACTTTTTATATTGTACCCACAGATATTGGAGCGAGCTCCAACAATCACACAGTCCAATACGAACTGATGACAGGCAATAATGGCAAAGAAATAGATCAGGTGATGATACAAGGGGAGAAAAAGTGCTCATTGCATCATGGGAAGTCCTCCAGTAGGCTGAGCCTATATAAGTACTATGCAAAAACTAATTTTGATACGGTATGTGTAGATGCAAAACAGAGTTTTCAATTACAATGAGCTTGCATGTCAATATTCAGTATGACCACCTTTATTCTTCAACACAGCCTGAACTCTATTAGGCTCGTTAAGCAGTCTTCAGGAATACTTCTCCAGGATTCTTGAAGGACATTCAAAACTCTTCTTTGGATGTTTGTTTCCTTTTGTTCCATTCTCTGTTAAGATGATCTCACACGGCTTCAATAATGTTGGGATCTGGGCTCAGGAGAGGCCAAACCATGACTGCTAGGATTCCACTTTTTTTCTGTCTCAGTATGACTTTGCAGGATTGGTAGCGTGTTTGGGATCATGCTGAAAAATGGAGCCGGATGATATTGCATGGTGGACCAAAATCTGATGGTACTTTTCTCTGTTCATAATTCCATCAATTTTGACAAAATCCCCCAACACCAAAGGTAACCTCAAACTATGACAGAGCCTTCTTGATGTATGCTCAATCGTCCAGGTAAGGAAATACCTAAAAAGTAGATTCTGTTCATCTGGACTTAGTATTTTCAGTTGGGCGACACGTTTTCACCACCCATCCATAGCAGAGCCTGCACTGTGTTTTACAGATGACAGGGACCTTCACTTTTCATGGATACTGATGACTGGATTGCAGGATTTTTTTTTCCTATTTATTAATAACATGACTTTCAGATACTGTTTACCTGCTAAAGCTAGCTTTTGCTTCTTTAGGCCTGCCACATCTTATTTTGTCCTCCACTGATCCAGTTTCCTCACATTTTTTAAGGACACACTATGCCAAGTTTGAACTCGACACTGGTTCATCCCTTGAGTTAGGTGTCTTCACGGGTCAGTGTTAAGAGTCTACTCTGATGTTCAGAAACAAGAACTGGGATGACAAAGAGTGCAGACAATGTCCAAAAACAACTTTGAAAAACCTTCAGAAAGCCTGGAGAACCATTGCTCAAGAACCGAAATTTGCATTTGCACAGCGCTGTAGTAGAATACCTAAAGGATACTTCAAGGTCATCTGATCATAACTATAAGCATTATCAAAAAAGAAAATTTGAAATCTAATTCTAAAAGTAGAGAGGGAGATTGTTGGGCGAGTTTGACAGGCTCATTCAGTATTTCAGAAGACAGCGTTATCATTTATGGAAGATCATAGACAGAGTCCTCGTAAAACCAGTGTGTAACATATATCTCATTGGTATTAACCCTGTAAAACCGGTCGGAGCGGGCACGCTCCGTTTTGCGCAACTACTTTTAAATCCTTGTAGAACTGCAACCACGTAAGCTAGCGCAATAATTTTTTTGGCATATGAAACTGGAGGACTTGTACTTACATCTTATGCCATCAGCTGTTTGTAGCACTTCCGACGTTAGAATAGACGTCAGCGTGAATTATCGTGTGTCCGCCATTACCTGCCCGAAACCGGAAGTGACGTCATTTTCGCGAAAATGTAGTTTTTTACCATCAGGGCCTCATGAGCCTATACTGGTGTTTTTAAAAGTTATGTTTGACTTTATGACTTTCTGTGTCGTTTCTGGGATGCTTAGGACTCATATTGCACTGCTGGAAATAGTTTATTTTGATGCATATGCTGCTTTTTTGCAAATTTGCATTATAATATTTATTTTCGTTTTTCCTGCAGGATATAAAAATTGGTGTATTTCAAAAATAAAACTATGAAGACACTCAAAATAAATTTCCTGTGGTGGAAAACTATTTTGTGCAACTTTTTGTATTTACAGTTTTGAGGGATAAGCCTCTTAAATTTCTCTAACTAGAAATATATGTTAAAAACACAAAAACGATTTTTAATTTTTTGGTAGTTTATTGCACTTTCTTGCAATTCATGTAATTACTATGCACTTAATGCATACATATTATTACAATTTGGGCTATAATGGTTGTATTGATGTATAGCTCCCAAAAATGTCACTACAGCATGTAAAAATATAATATAAGCTCTGGCGGACTTGGTTCTATGGTAGGTCTTAAAGGGTTAACAGAAGAATAGCTTTCAAACACAATGTAAACAATACGTAGTAAATTATTCGGTTATTTTCTGTCCAACTGCATAACTGTATCCATCTCCACTAGAAGACTTTCAGCATTATATACATATTACACGTGGCCACCAGAGACTGGAAGGCCTCCAGTATTAGATAATAAAAATCAAGTATTGGTCTGATATATTGTTTGATATGTCAGACCCGGTCTTATTCAGTCCAACCTCTCAGGGGACAGACAGAATACTGCTGTCTGTCTATCTGCTGAGGCTGCCAGTGCTACATAAACAAAACGGCAAGGCGAGGGGCCCCAGGGGGCCTTCAGGGTGGGGACGGCTCAGGGGTGAGGGAGGGAGAGTCAGAGAGGATGAGGGACTGTTTACTTTTGTCTTATGCCTGGCCGCCTGGGAAACGACAGCGGAGGAAAGAAGGAAAGAGGAAGACTGTGTCTGGATTGTGTGTGTGTGTGTTTATTTCTCTCCAGGTAGAAGGTATTCCTTCTACCAGGACCAGATGTGTTTAGTTGTAATAGTGCCTATGACTTATGATGCAGTTTACAGTGTATTTAAACTGAATTTTAGGGTAACATTTCTGCACGTAATATACTTGTAAGGACCAAGAAAGATGCAAAAAAGAGGATACTGTCACTAATGAAACCTTTGTGAATACATTTTTAACTTTTGCACACGACTGTATGACGAAGAATTACAGAAACATTAAATCTGACAGTGAGTGATCATATTTTTTAAGCGTTTTTGAGTCGCGGAGCATCGACTATGGTGTTTTAGACGGCTGGGCAGGTGTGAGGAGGAGCAGACAGATCAATAAGTAAAAACATCAATGCCTTATTGTTATTTCATCGAAATGATTTGGGGAATGAACAGCCTCTTTGTCAGTCGTGCAATGCCTGGAGACCTTAAGGCTGTCCTCCCTCCTGTGTAAACGTCACACTCTGTCCGTGCTGGCGTAGTCTTCCAGATCAACCTCAGCTAATAGAAACATCTGGGCCTAGTCTAGGCTACTTTTGACACTGAGAGCTCAATTATTAGACTGGCAAATGTTGTGGCCCAGACGTCATTAGGTGGGGCCTGCGGTGATATAACGCGTACCTGTGGCTAAGTTAAATCCGCCAAACTCTCCCTAATTCAACACCGTCTGTGGCTCATCGAAAACTGTGGGCCACACTTGGAAACGTCGGAAAAGGAGTTGAAATGATTTCCTCAACAAGTGTCAGATATGGCTAATAGCTGACACCATGATAATTACAATAGCAGACCATCCAAAGTAGCACCAACTTTTGACATGTTGGTGATTTACTTTCTCAAAAGAGCAATTAGGGTTAAAATTAAAATGCACTTGGGTGTAGGTTAATATCATTGTGCAAATATGCGTAAGCAGCAAAGAAGGAAAGTTGGAGAAAGTGATTGACTGTGTGTGTTTGAGTGCGTAGATGTATGCCATGATGTCTGCATACCTGTACGTGCACAATACTCAGTGTGCATGCGTCTAAGTGTGTGTGTACAGAGTCACGAACTGGCTGAGTGTATGCACATGTGTGGCTGCGTCTGACTGTATGTGTGTTTGGCAGCTGGCCGGGCTCCAGCTGCGTCTGGTTGGATAATGAAGTCCAGGTGCTGCTGTGCCTGCTTTAAGACACCTGTCACCAATATTTAGTGCCAGAGAAAGCCAGACTGCAAACAGGGGCGAGACGAGCTCCTTGCTTATTTTAACAAGGCTGCCTAACTGGACCTGAGGAGACAGGATGTACTATGAGATCTTTCCTAGAAGCTCAATGTGTATATGAACGTATACGTCTGCATATGCGTCTCCGGAGCTCATTTAACTCCGTCTGCTACAATTCACATTGGTTCCCTGAAATTTAGCCTCAAAAGAAACAAGATTTTCAAGATTACAAAATAAAATGAAATAAATGAAAATATATTTGGATCATTTGTTATGGAATAAACATAATTTTAGGATTTTAAATTAAGGGAGAGAAAACGTTGTATCGCTGAAAACTGCTGTTCACAAACGCTGTCCATCTAATCTGA